>NC_071263.1:29776663-29804163 GCF_023375685.1 Ictalurus furcatus
CTGTTGGGCCCTTGAGCGAGGCCCTTAACCCTCTCTGCTCAGCTGTATAAATGAGATGAATGTAAGTCGCTCTGGATAAGAGACGAGTTAGCTCGTGTTTTCACGTACGTCGTGGCAGGTATGAACCATCCTTCCTGCTCAGATCTCCTTTTTTTTCCTTCTCTCTTTTGAAGTTAATAAGTCACATGACCAAGAAAACACAAAGAAGCGTAAAAACTCCTCGGTCTCTTCACGTGTCAGCGATTCCACGCTGTACTGTGGAGAGGCCGCCGTCACGTCCCTGTGAACGAGTTGTTGCTATAGAAACGATAGCGTACAGTATCAGAACGAGTGCATCAATTATAAATAAACCTGCGCCTTTGCAGCTGCGCTACTGTCAGAGCTGCTGTTATAGCAAATTAATCGATACCTTCCGACCAATCAGAATCCAGAATTCGACCGCTATGTTGTATAAGTAGCGTAAAGTAGCTAGGACTGGTAAGAGTGTTGTCATGGTTACAGCGTGCAATTTACACGAACCTCTTTTTTTATATCAGCACAAAAGGTACTTCCGATCGCGATTTGTCCGAATTTCTGAAAGAGAATTCGATTTTCGGCGTTATGGGACATGATCGAGGAACGGACGTGGACAATAGTCCTCATATAAGAGGCCACTGTTAGTTTGGGATTAAGAGCAGAGGTCATGGACTGTACTTGAGGAAATAATTGCAACATCATCTGTGGTTAATTACAGATCATTAACCCTCGTTAGAACTGCCTTCGACTCGACCGGCAGTTCTGCCTTATCGCTGTCTACCAGCTGCGTTCTCGTTATTTCGCTTTAGTAGTAAAGAGTGTGTGAGAGAAGCGGAGTACTGGAGGATGATCCGTGTAGAAACCATACTGGAGGCCAGAGGTTCTCAACCTTATGTAAATCCCCCCCAAAATCCCCTATCATGTGCCTCCCCCTCCCCCAATATTGGAGGAGACCAGGTATAAAATTATTTAATCTATATAAAATCTATCTATACATAACCTAATCTCATTATTAAAGCAGGCAAAAAAGGTAATATCTGCTCTTGGGAAGTAATCACTTGTGTTTGTGATCGCTGTTAATAAAGGGACTTTCAGGTTTAGGAATTCACATTGTGGCTGCTTTAATAATAATAATAATAATAATAATAATAACAACAATTAAAGCTGCAAGCAGCATTTTGGAGACCAAGCACCCAGACTCACAGACGCACTTCAGTTGTTGCCAAAGCAAATCACAGCGAAGCAGAGCCACTGTAAACACACAATAAAAATGCTATTTGATAGCAACCCAGTCATGTGCTCGTGTTTAGTAGCATACTGAACAGCTAGAATGGCAGTAGCCAGTTGTTTAGACAGGTCTCAGGATGATGTGAACCAAATTTGGTGAAGATTGGACAAAATGTGCAGGAGGAGTAGCAAAAACGGCACGGAGACGGAAAACGTTTTTGACATGCTGTCACGGCGTAATCCGAAAAAGGATCAGGGGACGGTGGTAGGAAGGCACAGGCGCGTACAGATGTGACTTCGGAAAGGTGTATTTATTCTGCACAGTCAGGTAAGAAGCTTAACAACAAGTAAAGTATAATAATAATAATAATAATAATAATAATAATAAAAAGTCTAGAGAAATAAATAAATTAACAAATTTATGAACACAAACTAGTGTGAACTTTAACGAAGTAAATTTGCTCTAACCAGCGAAAACTCCAGCAGTACGGTTTACTGCTTCTCTCTCCCCCTGGCCTTCACATAGCAAATATTAGCAGGCATAGCAATACCTAGACAATCAGCCTCAAAATTGAAATAACACCAAAACACAAAGGATTTGTGACACCAACAAACACACATTCATACACATCACATGATCTCCAGAGCTCCAGAACAAATAACAAACTCAATAAATCACCCCTCCAACCAGAATCGTCTAGTCCAAAGACTATAGAAGTATGTGTCTTAGGCCACACCCCTCTTTAGGCGGAGTCGAGTCAACCAGAGCAGGAAGTGATAAGATCAACAGGAGAGATTTAACTGATTATACAGAGAGTTAAATGGTGAATTGACTTGGATGAATATTTTCCTTCTTATAACAAACATGGGAAATAAAAAGGCACATAGCTGGCGCATTCAGAGTAGCGCGGCTGTGATGACGTAAATAAATAAATGGTAAATAAAATGGTCGCACTTATATAACGCTTTTATCCAAAGCGCTTTACACTGTGTCTCATTCACCCATTCACACACACACCAACGGGAGCAGAGCTGCCATGCAAGGCGCTAACTTGCCATCGGGAGCAACTCGGGGTTCAGTGTCTCGCCCAAGGACACTTCGACATGTGGAGTCACGTGGGCCGGGAATCGAACCGCCGACCCTACGATTAGTGGACAACCCGCTCTACCACCTGATCCACAACCGCCCCATCACCGTCACCGCAGAGCCCGTCATCACACATGTTATTGTGACATTTGACCAGTAGGTGACGCTGGGACAAAATCTCTTGCATAGCCTCAGGTCATGGTCCTGAAGAGGCCCAACAAGGATTTTTGGTCAGTGTGCAAAGTCATTGCCGAGATTTTTTTTCCTTTTGTGAGGATTACTCTGAAGATGACGTGTGTCAAATTTAGTGATGATTGGACAAAATTTGTAGGAGGAGTAGCAAAAACAAACAAAATCCAGGATGGCCGAAAATCTAATAGGCAGAGATGTACATCATAGCTTGCGGTGAAATCATCTCAACCCAGGGAATCCAGGGAATCAATTTTGGACACACGGTTCAAAAGTTATGACCATAAACGTAATTCCAAATCAGGCCCAAATTCGACCCGATGGTGGCGCTAGAGCGGCGACAGCACTTGGCCTAAATTTGGTCAGAATATTCCTTCGACCCTCCTGAATCAGTGTGCCAAATTTCACAACTTTTTACCAAACGGTTCTACGGGCTGACATAGCCAAACTCTAGCCAGAAGAAGAAGAAGAAGAAGAGGAAGAGGAAGAAGAGGAGGAAGAAGAAGAAGATGAAGAAGAGGAAGAAGAAGAAGAAGAAGAAGAAGAAGAAGAAGAAGTACAAAAGAAGAAGAAGAAGAAAAAGAGGAAGAAAAAAAACAAGAAGAAGAAGAGAAGAAAAAGAAGAGGGAGAAGAAGAAAAAGAAGAGAGGAAGAAGAAGAAGAGAAGAAAAAGAAGAGGGAGAAGAAGAAAAAGAAGAGAGGAAGAAGAAGAAGAGAAGGAGAAGGAGAAGAAGAGAAGAAGAAGAGGAAGAAGAAGAGGAAGAAGAAGAAGAAGAAGAGAAGAAAAAGAGAAGAAAAAGAAGAGAGGAAGAAGAAGAAGAAGAAGAAGAAGAAGAAGAAGAGAGGAAGAAGAAGAAGAAAAAGAAGAGAGGAAGAAGAAGAAGACAAGGAGAAGAAGAAGAAGAGAGGAAGAAGAAGAAGAAAAAAAAGAGAGGAAGAAGAAGAAGACAAGGAGAAGAAGAAGAAGAAGAGAAGAAAAAGAGAAGAAAAAGAAGAGGGAGAAGAACAAAAAAAGAAGAAGAAGAAAAAGAAGAGAGGAAGAAGAAGAAGAAGAAGAAGAAGAAGAGAAGAAGAAGAGGAAGAAGAAGAAGAAGAAGAAGAAGAAGAAGAAGGAGATGTATAAAACAATTTAATTTTAAGTCCAAAATCTCAGAGGGCTTTACATAAACCATTCAAAATTAGAGAAAGAATAAAACGCTCTACAATCAAAAACAATAAAGCTACACACACATCAATAAAAGCACTTAAAAGTAAAAGATGAAGATATCACCTCGCTTCCTCTGACTGCAGCTCGTTCATTTTAATCAAGCTTGCCCTGTTTCCCCCCAAAGTAAACCAGGGTTTGAAATGAGCACAGACTCACAGGTGTGCACTTGTGGAGATCAAAAAGCCAATTTATTATTCAGTTCTGAGCATATGTGCATGCTGTGTGTGTGTGTGTGTGTGTGTGTGTGTGTGTGTGTTTCTGTAGTATGGGGTAAAAAGGCCGAAATGTATTACCAAGCGATCAAACAGAAAAGTACAACAACAACAAAATCAAACAGAAAAGTAAGTGCAGTTTGTAACAGACGTCCTGTGGCTTTAAAGAGCTGAAAACTGCAGAGAGGTAAAAGAAAGAAGAAAAGAAAGAACGCTTCAGCTTTCTCGTGTGATACCGGCTGGAGCGGGGAGCGGTATTAAGTCCAGCGCCACCGTCTGACAGTTTGATGTAACTACAACGTGTCACGCTGACGTACGTTGTTTGGTGGTAAATACACTAAAACACACACTACGGAATATCGTTTGAGGACAGAATTAAATACATACGGATGACGACATTTACTCATTAATCATACTGTCCATGTAAAGTCCATCTTAATCAGAGATATTGCTTATTTCAAAGTCAATATTAAGTACATAAATATGACTCTATTCATTATTTAATCGTATTTTAAATGAATGAAAAGCTTTCTTTAACAGCAACAACAACAACACAACAATCTGGCAACCTCAGAGGCAGTTCATTTTAATTTTAATAATCTGAATGCCACATCCAGAATTATTTATCGAATTAAATGTAATAACAGGACCACTGGCAAGGTGCACCCACACAGAAAATTGCACTTACGAGTCAGTCAGCTAAAAGTTGCGATTCCTGCTTTACAAAAACATAAACACACCATTACATTCAAAATAAAACAACACTCAGGTCCAGGAAAATGGTGGATAATGTGCGTGACGCTGGACTGAAGGAAATTACTGGGTGTAGTGATGAAACGCTGTGAGTCACCAAGGCAGAGAAGAAGATTCATTTCTCCTGAATGTTCAGACTGATTGCAGCTCTACTGAACACACCGAACGCACACCATCATCTAAACACACACACACACACACACACACACACACACACACACACAGTCGTTTATTAGCAATGTACAAAAGACAGCGCAATGTGAGTAATCCATTCTGTGAAGCCGTAACGCACTGGGACAGCTGTAATAAAGCTGTCATAAACCTGCAGGGACGCTATGAATCTCCTGTAATAAAGCTGTAATGACGCTGTAATAAACACTTTAATGGGTGGGGCTAAAACCCTTTAAAGGGTGAGCTTATACACACTCTAATGGGTGGGGCTTAAACACTATAAATGGTGGGCTTATAAACACTTTAAATGGTGGGCATTCAAACTGTTTAATTGATAAACCTATAGACACAGTAAGAGGTAGGGCTATGTGTTTATGAGCCATACCTCGTACTGGCTATAAACAGGATAATGGGTGGGCCTATAAACTCTTTAATGGGTGGGGCTATAAACAGGATAATGGGTGGGCCTATACACTCTTTAATGGGTGGGCCTATAAACAGGACAACGGATGGGCCTATAAACTCTTTAATGGGTGGGGCTATAAACAGGATAATGGTTGGGCCTATAAACTCTTTAATGGGTGGGCCTATAAACAGGATAATGGGTGGGGCTATAAACAGGATAATGGGTGGGCCTACAAACTCTTTAATGGGTGGGGCTATAAACAGGATAATGGGTGGGCCTATAAACTCTTTAATGGGTGGGGCTATAAACAGGATAATGGGTGGGCCTATAAACTCTTTAATGGGTGGGGCTATAAACAGGATAATGGGTGGGCCTATAAACTCTTTAATGGGTGGGGCTATAAACAGGATAATGGGTGGGCCTATAAACTCTTTAATGGGTGGGGCTATAAACAGGATAATGGGTGGGCCTACAAACTCTTTAATGGGTGGGGCTATAAAAGGGTAATGGGTGGGCCTATAAAAACTCTTTAATAGGTGGGCCAATAAACAGGGTAATGGGTGGGCCTATAAAAACTCTTTAATAGGTGGGCCAATAAACAGGGTAATGGGTGGGCCTATAAACTCTAAGAGGTGGGCCTATAAACAGGATATTAGTTAAATTAGATAAGCTTTTAAATAGATTTAAATGTAGCACAGAGAGAAGAGCTCAAGTGTGCAGCTGTTGCACTACCAGTGTGTGTGTGTGTGTGTGTGTGAGTGTGGGTGTCTGTGTGTGTGTTCTTTGAGGTTAATTGAGCTCATTATGGTAAGAGCTCTTAAAGAAAGAAGGACAATTCACCCTTGTGAGTGTTATAAATCTGAAGTTTATATTTAAAATAAAAATGAATAGCACTTGAATCTGGAGAGATCATAAATAATCAAAAGAGATAACACACAGAGTGAAGGCAAGCGCACTACAAACATACACTACAAAAGCTCATGAGAAATAAATGTCTCAATGGAATGAATTGGAATAAACATTTGGGACGGAGCCCAGAATCAGTTTCCTGTTACAGGAGCTGAGATTCCTGATGAGCTTATCGGCTGCTGATTAATCGCCCTGATCAATCCTGGAATCAGCTGCAGCTTTAACTAGACCAATCAGCTAAAACCACAGCATGTGTGCGTGTGTGTGTGTGTGTGCTCTAATTTTCCCAGGTCAAATTATCATGACTGTGTGCATTGATCCTATTAGGGCCGATGCTGACTTGTTTACTCGACTCTCAGTGTGTTCCCTGCACTACAATCAACAAAAATGAAGCAGCTGATTAAGTTCAAAAGAGAGTTAAAAGGTTTGTATTAAGCAATTACGTGTGTGTGTGTGTGTGTGTATACGTGTGTGTGGTAATCTAATAAAGTCTGGGCAAGTTAATTCAGCATCACTGCGAGTACGATGGAGTGCCTCTGTAACACCATACAAATACCAGGACTTATGAATATGCGTGAATATGCAAATTAGAATATGTCTCCACACCTTCCACACACCCCAAACATTAGCCATTATTTTGCTAGCCGGTAAGCTAACTGCTAGTAAACTAGCTTGTAACGCGATACTTATGAGTTTCACATAATCTTCACATAATCATTTTCTCACTGATTTATTTAACAGCAAAAAAAAAAGCCCATTACCATGACAACCACCAGTGGAGCAGCTTGGGGGGGGGGGGTTGGGGGGGGGTGTTGGGGGATGAAGGGTGGGCATGCTCTCTACCTTGCAACCACTAAACACATCTACTAAGGTGTGATTAATGATCATCAGATCAATAAATCTCAGATTAGTCAGCAGTTACACAACTATTACCACCACCGTGTGTGTGTGAGTGTGTGTGTGTGTGTGTGTGTGTGTGTGTGTGTGTGTCTGTGCGCATATTTATTATCTTAAGAGCTGTGAAGTAAAGCAGGTCGATGTGACAGTGTGTGTGTGTGTGTGGCACATAAATCTGACATCAGGAGTGTGTGTGTGTGTGTGTGTGTGTGTATAAAACACATCATAATCCTCAGGCTGTGTCCCAAACACAATTAATATCTACTTAATGTCTCTACTACAACATCAGGCATTTTAAGGGTCTGTCCTGAATGCTTCATCGCTCTCATCGATAATTTGTTCTGAACAGATACAAATACCACATGAAAAGGAGGCCTGCTATTATTGCACCAGCAGTCTCTGCTGCATCACAAATTTGACTGGCTGCTTCCTGCCATAGTAGCCTGCAGGAAACATGAGGTTTAGGTGAGTTCATTTCACGGTTTTAACATGTGCTGAATTAGGATTACAACAGATCAGCACCAGAACAGCTCGGACCCGTCGAGGCATGGACTCCACAAGACCTCTGAAGGTGTGCTGTGGTATCTGGCACCGAGACAGTAGAAGAAGATCCTTTAAGTCCTGTAAGTTGTGCAGTCGAGCCTCCATGGATCGGACGCGTTTGGCCGAGTCAACACCTTGAGCTCTTTGTCATGTTCCTCAAACCGTTCCTGAACCGTTTTTGCAGTGTCAGGGCGCATTATCCTGCTGGACGAGGACACTGCCATACCGTGGGAATACCGTTACCATGAAGGGGTGTTCTCGGTCTGCAAGAATGGTAGAGGTATGTGGTACGTGTCAAAGTAACGTACACGTGAACGCTAGGACACAAGGTTTCCCAGAGGAACGTTGCCCAGAGCATCACACTGCCTGTGACACGCCGCCTTCTTCCCATAATGCATCCTGGTGCCATCTCGTCCCCAGGTAAGCGACGCACACACACACACCCAGCCGTCCACATGATGTACAAGACAACGTGATACGTCAGACCAGGCCGCCTTCTTCCATTGCTCCATGGTCCAGTTTTGATGCCCATTGTAGGTGCTTTCGGTGGTGGACAGGCGTCACCAGGCGAGACGGATCAGACCAGACGTCTAACCTTCGCACCCCATGATCATCAATGAGCCTTTGGCGCCCATGAACCTGTCACCGATTCACCGGTTGTCCTTCATTGGACCACTTTTGGTAGGTACTAACCCCTGCATACCACGAACACCCCACAAGACCTCTTTTGGAGATGCTCTGACCCAGGCGTCTACCCATCACAATTTTTTTTCCCTTGTCAAAGTTGCTCAGATCCTAACGCTTGCCCATTTTTCCTGCTTCCAACACATCGACTTCGAGAACCTGTGACTGTTCACTTGCTGCCTAATAAATATATCCCACCCCTCGACAGGTCATCGACATTATTCACGTCACCTGTCAGTGGTTTCAATGTTATGGCCGATCGGCATATATTCACAATAGATAGCGACACTGTTCCTTCAAAGGATTTAGAGAGATCCGGTTAGAAAGAGCAAATCTATTTTCCAAAGATATGTCAGACTGCTGTCACAATAAGTCGACTTTGAGATCATAATAAACTTTCGATGTTTTATAAGCACTTAATTGGCCAGAAAACCCACTGTTCCGCTAAAGTTGTTGCTCAGTTACATCGGTTTCCATGGCTACAGCATGATCACCGTCCCTACAGCCGTCGTGCCTCGCAGTCCCTAGTGACATTGTGTTACACCCCCACTCCCTACTGCATATTATGAGAACAATACAAACCAAAGGCCACTTTTCAGATTTTCTAGCGTGCAGCTCCTGCAGCGTTCGATAAACCACAGGAGGATGTTAAAGCTCAATTTGGGACGCAGCCGAACAGACAAATCAAATAAACTGCACAAACTCAACCGTGCTGCTTTTAGTGCACTTGTTTGGAGTCGTGTGCTTTTTCTTCCGTATTACGGTTTGTTCATGTGTGTGCGTCACCCCTGAAACAACGTTTTTGCTCGGCGAGTGTTCAATCCACTTTACTGAAAAGCACATTCACTGCGACGGCCTGGGTTTGATATTCCTATCGTATTTTCGTTCTGATATATAAATCTCCGCAGGGATGAGTGATCGCTCACACTGAACGCAACGTCTCTGCTCTGTAGTGCACTTTTATGGAGCCTTTAAGTACATCTCCTCCCTCGTCAGCAGTGTCACATCGAGCTGGAATTTCCCAGCATGCAACAGGAAACGAGCGTCCCTGACACTTTGTGTCGCAGTGAGAGGAATCTGATTGTTGCTCATTTCCCTTTATCTTCACTTCAGAATCACTGTGTGTGTGTGTGTGGGTGTGGGTGTGTGTGCGGGCGTGGGTGTGTGTGTACTGTAGGCTAATAAAACCAGCCTGTTCCTGACATTCTAATTAAATAAGACACACTCAGTTTAATCCTCTAATCACGCATCTCATTTACAGAAACATGAATAAAATGAATAATTAATAAGTTCATCTGTGGCATCTCGCTAATTGTTTTTATCCTCAGGAGCATCTCAGCGAGAAGACACTCGATAAAGCATGTAGCATAAAAACGCACATTACTCAACGGGCTAACACAGGAACTAGCACTGGGACTAGCGTTAGCGTAAAGAGGCTAATACGGAAACTAGCGTTAGAGTAATTCTCATTCCTCTTCTCTACTGTCCTGCACTGCGCTATTCTCTTTTCTCTCATGCGCCTGTCCTGCCCTTGGCCTCTCCTCTCCTGTGATCCAATTCAATCCAATTAAACTTGATTTATAGAGCGCGTTTAACAGTGGACGTTGTCTCAAAGCAGCTTTACAGAAACATGTAAACACAGGATAGAGATTTCAAGCGTGTGAATTTATCCCTATTGAGCGAGACGGTGGCGAGGAAAAAGTCCCCAAGATGATACGAGGAAGAAGCCTCTGTCCTCTCCCCACCCTTTCCTGTCCTTTTCTCTCGTATCCCTCTCATCTAGTGTCCTCTACTGTCCTCTCTTGTCATGTCCCAGTCCTGTCCTCTACTGCACCTACCCCATCATGCCTGTCCTCTCCTCTCCTGTCCTGCCACGTCATTGTCCTCACCCACTCTTGCTCTATTGTCTCATGCCCTGTCCTCTACTCTCTTGAGCTTGTCCTCTACTGTTGTCTCTTCTCTGGGCCCTGTCCTTTGCTCTCATGTCCCTCTCTTCTATTGTCCTCTTCTGTCATATCCTCATCCTGTCCACTACTGCCCAGTACTTTGCCTGTCCCATCATCCTTGTCCTATCCTCTCCAGTCCTGCCATGTCTCTGCCTTCACAGACTCTTCTTCTCTTCTCTGGTCCCTGTCATTTGCTATTCTCTCCTGCACATGTCTTCTCCTCTGTCTGTCCTCATCCAGTCTGGTCCTCTCTTGTAGTGTTCTCACCTGTCCCCGTCCCCTACTGTCCTGTATTGTTCCTCCCCTTTCCCTATCGTCTCCTGTCATCTAATGTCCTGTACTGCTCTATCTTCTGCTCTCTGGTCTTCTCATGTCCTCTCATGTCCTCTCCTGTATTCTCTGGTCCTCTCATGTCCTCTCTGGTTTTCTCATGTCCTCTCCTGTCCTCTCTGGTCCTCTCCTGTCCTCTCATGTCCTCTCGGGTCTCATCATGTCCTCTCCTGTCCTCTCATGTCCTCTCTGGTCCTCTCATGTCCTCTCTGGTCTCATCATGTCCTCTCTGGTCTTCTCATGTCCTCTCCTGTCCTCTCTGGTCTTCTCATGTCCTCTCCTGTCCTCTCTGGTCCTCTCATGTCCTCTCTGGTCTCATCATGTCCTCTCATGTCCTCTCTGGTCTTCTCATGTCCTCTCTGGTCCTCTCATGTCCTCTCTGGTCTCATCATGTCCTCTCATGTCCTCTCCTGTCCTCTCTGGTCTCATCATGTCCTCTCATGTCCTCTCATGTCCTCTCCTGTCCTCTCTGGTCTCATCATGTCCTCTCATGTCCTCTCATGTCCTCTCCTGTCCTCTCTGGTCTCATCATGTCCTCTCATGTCCTCTCATGTCCTCTCTGGTCTCATCATGTCCTCTCTGGTCTTCTCATGACCTCTCATGTCCTCTCTGGTCTCATCATGTCCTCTCCTGTCCTCTCTGGTCCTCTCATGTCCTCTCCTGTCCTCTCTGGTCCTCTCATGTCCTCTCATGTCCTCTCCTCACCCTGTCCCCTGTTGTTTTTGCTCAGTGTCAAACTTTAGTGTCTGATTTGAGACTGCACTAAAACTGTCCGGCTGTTATATAGTCTACAACAAAGGGTACAGTAAGAGTGTAATGTGTGATTTGAGACAAGGCTGGAGTCTCACTCGTCCACATAAAAATAAACAAACATCAGTTTTATTGCTGTTGTACGCAGCGTGTGTCCAGAAGGAACGACAGATCGTCCTCCTGAGGTTCACTGAGACATTTAACGACATGGACGTAAATATAATCATTTATATTTTTATTTCTGTAATCTGTAAACATACTGTGGTGGAATAAAAACATGATTACTCACACACACACACACACACACACACACACACACACACGCACACACACACACAATTACTGTGTGTGTGTGTGTGTGTGTGTGTGTGTGTGTAGCCTTTTTCTTTTCTGCGATGATGGTCAATTTTCGCAGAGAGCTGCAAAAGCACAAGCGAAAGAAAGTGTGTAACACACACGTGCACAAACACACACGCACACGCGCACACACACACACACACACACACACACACAGTAACACACACTTATGCTTGAGCAGTGGAGCAAATGTCTGTCAGGAGATGAATGATGAAGAACACAAGGGATGGAGAGAACTGAGATGAATGCAGCATGAAGAGTGTGTGTGTGTGTGTGTGTGTGTGTGTGTGTGTGAGAGAGAGAGAACTTTGTCAATGGGTTATTGTTTTATGGCCCACTAGCATTACAGTAAACAGGCTAATTGTAATGATCGGCTATGATGATGTCATGTGGGGTCAAGGGGCGTGGTCGCCGCCCTGCTCTCTCTCTCTCTCCGTGAACTTGACACACGGTCTCATGTAAGGTACCATTTTTGGGATGTTTTACTCGGTTAAATCCTCTTCTAATGACCGACCTGTAACCCTGCGTAAGTCTATGGTATCATTCAATGCAATAAACGAAGAACAGCACTTTCACTGTGTCCGGCTGAGTTATATTAACTTTCCTGAGAAACCCGTGAGGATCTAGCCGGATCCTTACAAATGGCGCCCGAACTGTGAATGAACATCCTCGGAAAGAAAAGTTTGGACACCAGAGAGTGAGTGAACTTTAAATGTGGCTTTCGTAGTTTTTCGTAGTTTCATTCGTACTGGACTTTTAATTAGCTGGCACGCATGCTAGCGGGATAAACTAGCAACCACTGAAGTCTCACTGCTGCGTTGGAGGAGAAAACCCACTGTGGGATAAATTATTATTATTATTATTATTTTTTGCCACTAAATGTTTTCTAAGTGTTGCTGTCTACGTTTTTCGAAGAGAATTTCCCTCACTGTTTTTCTGCGTGTTTCCGAGTTCTTACTTTTTTTTTTTTTTTAAAGACCTTTTGGTGACTTTTGTTTGTGTGACTTTGCTGTGAGAAATTGTGTGCAGCGGCATCATCAGAGACCCGTGCATGCAAGGCGAGGACTTTGGAAAAGGAAAGGCACGTTTCTGATTGACTGATTCGACACACCTCGGTTATCTCCGCCTACTACTGGCGTGCGTAGTGGAGGAGAGGACAAGGCAGGACTTTTGTGTCAGGATTCTATGGACAAACGAGCTAAGTAGCACTTCGTGGACAGAGAAAAAATGCACCGCGTGTTTAATACGTATGTGTTCGGGTGAAAGAAAAAAAAAAGTGAACACCCATTCATTTAAACTGTTACTGTTGGATTTAAGGTTATCTGTTGCTATTGGGAGTACATGCAGTGACTGGGTATTTTGGGATACATGTATATATACATGCATATATTTTTTTTCTTCTATTTATGTGTCTTAGGATTACTGCTGTCCGTTGAGATACATTCTCTTACTGATGTTAATGTTAACTAACGTTAAGCATTTTTTCCCCCTTCTCATTTAATTATTGATGGGGTGTTCTGCAAGAGTATAACCACATTTCTTACTCAACTCTTGCAATGGCTAAGCGTTTTGATATATTCACATATGGGGGTGGTAATGATGAGGGTAGATTGGTTTCGCCTCAAATTTTGGATGGTGGGTCTTTCATAGTTCAGCGTCTTGCTACTCAGGTAGATAAGTTGCAACGACAGGCAGACCCACTGACATTGGCATTTAGAATGTCTGTTGACTTACAACGCAGCTTGCTGCAGCAGTTAGAAGATCAGACTTCTCGGCATTCAGGTAGACAGGACACAGAGGCACACCCTATACTTACCTCAACCCCTGCAACGTGCACACTCGCTAGCCACACCAACCAAGATCATCAGACTTCTTAACAAACACAGGGACAAGCCTCTAATGCCTACCCTGTAATTAGCTCAACCCCGGTTACACACACTCTCACTAGCCACACTGAGCAGTTATATCCACTGACACCTGCTGTTCATTCAGCCCATTTCCCTGGACTAATGCCGCCCGTGTTTGATGGGGGTAAATCTCCCGACCCAGAAGAATGGCTTCAGTCTGTTTCTTTGTACAAGAGAACGCTTGGTTTATCTGACACTCAGTTCTTCCTTGAGTTGACAAGGTTATTTGGAAAGGAGCCCCGGAAGTGGTATTCTGCCATGCAGCCACACCTACTCTCATGGGAGCATTTCTCAGATCTCTTTCGACAGGCCTTCGTGCCTACAGACAATGTAAAGAATGTCTGGAGAGGGATTTTGGACAGAGTTCAGACTTCAAATGAGCCACTCCCAAGTTTTGTAGCTCACCTAGTGACTGAGTTCGAGTGACTAAAGCAACCGCCCTCTGAGCGAGAACAGATTGAAGAAATCTGCCGGCGTGTCTCTGGTCAGTAAAGACTAGCCCTTCATGCTACCGCACCTACAACTTCAACAGAGCTACTTCTGACCACCCATGAACTACATGCTGCATTAGGGCCTGTTTCTTCTAGTAGAGCCCCCATTACCGAGACACCTCCTCGACAGGACCTGTACTGCTACAAATGTTTGACTCCGGGGGTCACCACACGCAATTGTGGGAACTGTAGGAAAAATAGGCAGAGTGGTAGTGCTGAATTCGCCGGAGGGGTTGCAGTAGTTTCTGAGATAGGCCAGGAGACCCCAGATACTTCTGAGGTCACTAGAGGTGCGACTGGTGCTTAGCCTCGTATGTTTCAAAGGGCTTGTGAGGGTAAGCAGAGAATGGAGTCAAGGACCAGTGCACAATAGACAGAGAGTTCACACACAATTAATTTGGTGCGAAACAGCCCAAAGAGGTCAAAGAATACTCCACTGACGGCAGTGGTGGTCGTCAATCAGGTTTCACTGAAGGCAACCCTGGATACAGGCGCATGCATTTCAGCAGTCCATCCATTCACCCTTCTTAAATGTGGGATAGAAGGAAATGTCGTTCTTCCTTGGAATTTTTCCCCGCAGGAGTTGGCGGACTCAAAACAATGCACCCCATCTGGTGTTGTATGGCTACCTGCTGAACTACTGGAGCAACCGTTTACTCACCGCTTTGTGTTGATTCCAGACCTGTCTTGTCCCATTCTCTTAGGGACAGATTTTATGATTCAGGCTGACGTCCACAGCCACCCAGCCACTGGAAGCGTTAAATTGGGAGATAATGCCACCTCAGCGCCAGACCTATGCTTGCTGGAGTTTGATGATTTGGAGGGCCATGTAGCTAGCCTCACCTTTAAGGATGTCCAGACCGATCTTGGTCCAGTGGTGGAACAAGCAGCACTGCCTTCGACGGACAAGAAAAAACTGGCACACCTATTGGGAGATCTTTTTGGGGCAAAGCTGGGACGTACTTCATTGGTTGAGCACACAATAGACACTGGGACTGGATGAATACTGTATTGGCAGGGCTCACCCACAACTGCTGTATGGTGTACCTGGACGACATTGTGGTCGCCTCACCGACCTTCGACCAGCACCTGGAAGACCTCACCAGTGTGTTAGGGAGTTTGGCAGATGCAGGCCTTTCCTTGAAGCTGGCTAAGTGCCATTTTTGTACACCAAAGCTACGCTACTTGGGTTACCTGGTGACACCAGAAGGCCTTGGCCCTGACGAGGGTAAGGTGGCTGTGATTAAACAGTTTCCCACACCAAAGACAGTTAAAAATATGTGACAATTCCTAGGAATGACAAGTTACTACCATAGGTTCATCTCAGGGTATGCCCGTATTGCCAAGCGATCATTGCCCTCATGAGGAAGCATGCCCCATTTGTGTGGTCTTTTGATTATCTAAAACAACAGCTAATCAGTGCCCCAGTCCTTATTTTGCCTAACTTTGAGAAGCTAGATTTAGCCGAATCCTTACATAATACAGTAACTAGCATTACAGTAAACACGCTAATACAGTGACTAGCATTACAGTAAACAAGCTAATACAGTAACTAGCATTACAGTAAACAGGCTAGTATGTTAACTAGCATAAGGGAAAACCATAAATAGCCTAGCGTTACAGAAACTAGCATTAAGGTAAACAAGCTAAGACAGTGACTAGCATAATAGAAACTGTACAGGTGCATCTCAACAAATTAGAATATCGTGGAAAAGTTCGTTTTTTTCCGTAATTTAATTCGAAAAGTGGAACTTTCATAAATTCTAGATCCATTACACACAAAGTGAAATTTTTTTATTTTTTTTTTTACAGCTTAAAGCTCATGGAAATAAAATTAATCCAGTATCTCAAAATATAAATACTTTTAGATAGACTCTAGCATTCCCGTTATTATGCTAAAAACGTATTATTATTATTATTATTATTATTATTATTATTTAGCAGGACTGATATGATTAAAAGCATCAATCTGATGTTGTCTAATTTATTTTTCAACATCTGAACCATTTAATTAGCACTTGTAGAGTTAGCATAAAAACTCAGCTTGCTATGAACTCATTCAACTAGCTTCATTCTTGCTAGTTTCTGTCATTTATGTATGTACGGCCATGCTGCGTTCACGGAGTCAGCAAGATTCGGTGTTTTTTGTCCGTCACTGTGCTCAGGTAGTGTTTGCTCAGCTCTTGGCACTGCAGGACACGCTCTGCAGGACAACAGGGCCAGGTCATCTGCATTACAACAGGAATTTGACCTCTGAGTGCTGCAGACTGCCGTATAAAATTCATTAATAAATACGTACATGAAATTTCGTCCGTCTTAAGAAACAGCCCTGACTCACTCTGCATTTTTATAGCGCGTTACTTATTAGCGTACATGTATTAGATTGGGTCGTTAATTTATTTATTTAATATCGGCTTCAGCATCACATACTGTGGTTACATCAAACTCTCGGACACCGGATCTGGACTGATGCGTGCTATCACGCGAGAAAATCCACGCAAAGTCCGACAGCTATTTGATTCCGTGAGTTGAGACGTACAAATGCATTTTCTTCTGAAATATGAGTTCGACTGACGTACACAGGCAACAGGAAACGGTGCGTGAGGTACAAACTTTGAGGATAGCGTAGCAGGCACGCTAAATCCCTAGCGCAGTGAAGAGTTTAACCGTTTTTACTTCCTTTTCCTGAAGGAGAAGCCCCGACGGTGTATAAAGACGGAATCTGACCGAGGAACTGCCGGCAGTCCAACAATCCTCAGAGAACCGTGATCTCATACGAACTCCTCTCTCTTGAAAATAAACAAACTCCAGCCATATGTTCCCTCCACCGAGCGATGGTTAGAAATGTGACTAAAGTGCAGAAAGAAATAATCCAGGCAAAAACACACGACGTTTACCGCGAGCACAAGGGAACAAGCTGCTACTGTAAAGCGAGACACGCCTCCGGGGGCGGGGCATGTACAGTTCTACAGAGCATTTCATTCTGACTGGTTATGAATCGTAACAATTTCCGATCGTCTTCCTGGAAGTGATAAAAATGAAAAGAACAGTATCTCCAGGTGGCGTACTGGTTTCCGTAACACTACTGTACAGGAAGATAAAAACCCCTGACAGGCTGATTTTGATCGATTTCAGGGCCGTGGTACGGTGCCGCAGTTATAAGCAGCTGTTTGAACGGTGCTGAAGTCTATAGCTACGTCTGAGGACTGAAAATGACCGTAATTCACTGTAATGTGTGTAATTTCAGGATGAAGTAATTACACACACTTCTCAGCTGGGAATACAACCCCTGTGTCCAGGTTTCTGGGAAATAAGCTACACTCGGAATCATGTGGAATAAATTAAGAACGGCAAATTGGATTTTTATTCGATCATTTGATTTAAAATGGAGTCTGACCTGCTGGTGTGTTGGGTTTGCGTGAGCAGTGTAATTGGTTTCCTGTGCGCTCTGGAAGCCTGTTTCAGTTTTTGGGTTAGAGGACGTGTGGTTCAGGTTCTGTGTTGTTCTTGTGTATGAAGTGATTAAAATGTCCATATGTCAGCGTTCCGTCCTGCCAGTTCTGAATGAGGTTCATTTTATTTACTGTGGAGTGTTTAAGTGCTGCCAGAATATATCTCTGAACTCCTCAATCTGTCTGTCTGTCTCTCTCTGAATGTCTCTTTTTCTGTCACTCTCTACTGCTCTTTAATTCTCTCTCCATCTCTCTCTCCCGGTCTCTCGCTGTGTCTGTCTGTTTATCTCCCTCTCTCTCTGCCTCTCTCACAACCACTCTTTAATTCTCTCTCTATCTGTCTGTCAGTCTCCCTCTCTCTCTCTCTCTCTGTCTCACTCACTCACTGTCTGTCTGTCTGTCTCCCTCTCTCTCTCTCTGTCTCACTCACTCACTGTCTGTCTGTCTGTCTCCCTCTCTCTCTCTCTGTCTCACTCACTCACTGTCTATCTGTCTTTCGGTCTCCCTCTCTCTCTCTCCCTCTCTCTCTGTCTCACTCACTCACTGTCTGTCTGTCTGTCTGTCTCTCTCTCTCTCTCTCTGTCTCACTCACTCACTGTCTATCTGTCTGTCAGTCTCCCTCTCTCTCTGTGTCTCACTCACTCACTGTCTGTCTGTCAGTCTCCCTCTCTCTCTCTCTGTCTCACTCACTCACTGTCTATCTGTCTTTCGGTCTCCCTCTCTCTCTCTCCCTCTCTCTCTCTGTCTCACTCACTCACTGTCTGTCTGTCTGTCTGTCTCTCTCTCTCTCTCTCTCTCTCTGTCTCACTCACTCACTGTCTATCTGTCTGTCAGTCTCCCTCTCTCTCTGTGTCTCACTCACTCACTGTCTATCTGTCTGTCAGTCTTCCTTTCTCTCTCACTTTCTCTCTCTCTCTCTTCCTATCTGTCTCACTCACTCACTGTCTGTCTGTCAGTCTCCCTCTCTCTCTCTCTGTCTCACTCACTCACTGTCTGTCTCTCTGTCTGTCTCCCTCTCTCGGTCTCTCTGTCTCACTCACTCACTGTCTGTCTGTCAGTCTCCCTCTCTCTCTCTCTGTCTCACTCACTCACTGTCTGTCTGTCTGTTGGTCTCCCTCTCTCTGTCTCACTCACTCACTGTCTATCTGTCTGTCAGTCTTCCTTTCTCTCTCGCTCTCTCTCACTCTCTCTCTTCCTATCTGTCTCACGGTCTCCCTCTCTCTGTCTCACTCACTCACTGTCTGTCTGTCTGTCTGTCTGTCTGTCAGTCTCCCTCTCTCTGTCGCTCTCTGTTGCATGCTGGGAGTGAATGGGTGGAGAGTGAGTCAGACCATGAGCTGTGCTCGGTTGCACTTCTGACAGTTTCCCTCTTTCTCTTATTTGGTATATTTTTAATGTACTCTTGGAGAGCTATATTTATTATTAAGAAGTAATAAGTAATACCTGTTTGTTCAGGGTGTTTGCACTTTTCGGGTCGTTTCCTACCCGAGTTTAGGGAAGCGTGACGGCCCCAGGTGCGCAGGGTTTAAGTTCCCTCGCGCGGCGCCTTGGAGTAAAGATGGCTAAAAAAGTAGGATTGGATCCGTCTTTATGGTTGTGAATTCATTTCCGTGTTGATGATTTAAATTTTAAGTGGTTTTTGTAACCGCTGATAAAATGAAGTCTTTTGGAAAGCAGGACATTTAATCCGTGCTTGTCCCGATAAGACCAAATCCGCCGTGGAGAAGGAGCCTGATGGGGAGGATACAGCGGTTACCGGTTCTGCAGAGGCTGGACCGACATCGACGGAGCCGACAGACGCAGGTATGATCGTCACGGAAACGCTTTCGAGCGCAGAGAACGGACAGATGAACCGTGACTCTGAAAAATCTAAAAATGAACAGGGGGGCGATGGCTCTGAAATGGAGACGGAACAGTATAGTGTTTAAAGTGCCACTAACACGCACAGTGATGATGATAATGTTTCTGTTTATATTTGTGTTTACGCTCCAACCTCGACAATAGAAAGGATGCCGTTTTTACATACGCAATGTTCATATGCATTGCAAAAATGCTGCACTGAAGAATATTTATTTCTTGAGGGTGATTTTAACTATACAGAACTGGACTTGGATAGAAACCATGTCGAACCTCGTCTCCCTTCACGTAAGCATCTCATTAAAGTTAATAACAGGCATGAATTAGGCGATGTAGCATTTCCATGGCAATCAAAGACAATACACATGGGTCCGTACACACAGTAATGTTTTGTCCTGTGCGAGACTAGATAGGTTTTACATTTACATTTATTTATTCAGCAGAGGCTTTTATCCAAAGCGACTTACTAATGAGGAAATACAAGCAAAGCGATATATCAAGCGGAGAACAAAACAAGTAGCGCTACCGTACGAGAGCCGGTAATTGAGCTCCAGAGCAGCAAAGTGCACCGAGTCGAGGTGTAAGAGCCAGAGTAAGGTTTTTTATAATTATGCAGGGTTGGCGTTTTAGGGGTTAGTTAGATGTTCACGGAAGAGCTGGGTCTTTAGCGGTTTTTTGAAGATGGTGAGAGATTCTGCGGTCCGGATTGAGGTTGAAGTTCATTCCACCACTGAGGAACAGTTAGTGTGAAGGTTCTGGAAAGGGACCTTGAGCCACGCTGAGTGGGAACTACTAAGCGTCGGTCGTTGATCGATCGCAGGTTGAGTGAGGGAACGTAGGCCTTCAGGCGAGAGTTGAGGTAGGGGGCGCTGTTCCAGACAAGGTCTTGTAGGTGAGCATCACGGCCTTGAAGGTGACCATCACGTCTACAGGAAGCCAGTGGAGGAGATGAAGAGGGGTGTGACGTGGGTTCTTTTGGGCTGGGTGAAGACGAGGCGTGCTGCAGCACTCTGAATCATCTGAAGGGGTTTGATGGAGCGGCTGTTTTATGGTTTTAGGCGTCATCTTAGGATTTTAAAAAGTTTTTCCAGTCACTTTTTTCTGATCATCGCATGGTGCAGTGTTCTTTTATTCTGAACTCTGTTAAACCTCAAAGTGCTAACCGGCACGTAAATACTACATTGAATTTTAGGGATTGTTTGAATTATTTTGGGTTGAGTTTAGACCGTGTTGAAAGTGTTGAAAGTCGATTTGGACGCTGAGGGCGGTGCCGCTCGAAGTACCATGGAAATGGCTTTGGACCTCAATTCCACACGGACGTTCTCGCTGTTGTTGCTGTGGTTACGGTTGCTGTGATGTCCTTGGGACTGCAATACCCACATACAGTTTTACACTCGGGTCTCCTTTAGTGAACAGTGGACTAGTTCAACAAACAGACTTCATATAAACACCATAATGAACTTTCTTTTACTCTCACACTATCCGTCGTGACCCAGATGAGGACGGGTTCCCTTCTGAGTCCGGTTCCTCTCAAGGTTTCTTCCTCGTATCATCTCAGGGAGTTTTTCCTCACCACCGACTCCACCGTCTAGCTCAATAGGGATAAATCCACACGCTTAAAATCTCCATCCTGTGTTTACATGTTTCTGTAAAGCTGCTCTGAGACAATGTCCACTGTTAAACACGCTACACAAATCAAATTGAATTGAATTTATTATCAAAAAGGTTCTCGATAAAAAAAAAATATATAAACGATACACCCTGGTGTGATGTGCTAAAACCACATGCAGATGTTCAGCCAGAATGGAGATCTTTGTACAAGCCACCATTGAACAAAAGGGTAGAGGATGTACAGTGGAGAGTTCTGCACTGTGCCATTGCTGCTAGCGCTTTTATTTGAGTGTAAAACCCCGAGGCTGGAGCAAACTGTGCTTTCTGTTTAAAGAGAGAGACTGTTTTTCATGCTTTTACGGAATGTACCTGATTGACACCTTTAGTTGTTATGTTGCAGAACTTGTTTAATTCCTTTAATGAAACCCTCTCGATGAAGACGTTCACTTTCGGGTCTGAAGTATGTTCAGAGGAAACGTTTCACTTGAAGTCGGCCGTCTGTGCGAGCAGTAAAAATAAGATCGATCGAACGATAGCTCGAGATGTTACTCCACTCTTTGCAGCTTTTATTGAATCAAGAATTCTGATCGATGTTTGTTTTGATAATTCTGTGGAAGAGCTCGTCACATTGGAGATGAAGTGGTGTAAGAACGAAGCTCTGTTTCTGAAGGGAACGTTGTTGTTCGTCTTGTTGTTCTTGTTTTTTTTTTTTACACGTTCGTAATTGTTTGATATTATTATCGTGATTGTCATTTAAAGGCGCACGGTATCTATTAATAGTTTGTCGTTGACTTTAAGATTTCGGTTTCTTTTGCGTTCCTTCGTCCGATTCTCTCTCCCTTTCTCTCGTTTTCTTTCTTTCCTTATTATTCATTAGTCATTGATGACAAGTTGTAATTTGTATATCTTTTAAGCCCCTGGTCTAACTCTTGTCATATATTGTTGTTAATGAAGTGTAAATTGGTAGGGCAATTTGTAGCAATTGTAATAAAAGTCTTTTGAACATTCATTCTCTCTCTCTCTCTCTGTGTCTCTCGCTCTCGCTCTGGGAGATGTCGGGAGTTGGTGGATGAGAGTGGCATGTGGAGCATGATGCAAGAACAAATGAAAATTTTCTATTAATTTTTTTTCCAGTGCTCTGAATTTGTATCCGAAGCACAATTACCAGGTGAAAAACTAATATCAGAAGTGAGGCGGAGCGGTGGAGCCCGTCCTCTCTCACTCGGTCACCAGGCAAGGTCTCGGTGGAGCAGGTGTTACTGACGATAGTCGAGCGTCTCGCATGTGAAAACATGGTGTCTGCATCACGGACGAACAAAGCCGAGATGGTGTTTGTAAAGGAGAGGGACCTTGTGTACCAGATGATTGAACACAAAATGAAGATAAGCGGAGAGCGTTGTTCCGTTACCCCGCTGAGTGCAGCAACAACAGAAGTTACAGTGTCAGATATTCCCCCGTTTATCCCTGATATCGAGATATGGAGCGGGACCTGTCTCATTGTGTGCGGGTGGTCTGGCTGTGCTGTAAAAACGCCACACTAAAGCACGTCGTCTCCTTCAGACTTTTTCGTAGCCATGTCAGTGCTGGGGTGGCGAAACCTTCACAGAACGCTAGGTGAAAACAGAGCTAGGACAAGGTAGGGTTTCAGTGGTGCAGGCAGAAATAAAGGGGATAGAGTTTATCTTTATAAATGTTTACACCCCCCAATTATGGCACTGAGTGTACAGCTTGTTTACGAAATAAAGAATGCACTACAACAGAGCAGCAGTAAATCCTTAGTGGTAACGGGAGGCGACTGGAACGGCACTACATCCTACTGGAAGGAAGGAGAAAGGCTTTGAGTTCCTTCCTTCATGAACAAGCCAAAGCAGCCCTAATAAGATCTCACGTCTCCAGCATTAAGGAAATGGATTGTGCCTTTTTCTTCAACCACCATGAGCAAAGTAAAACATCAGTACAAATCGCTGTAGCTTGGATGACCTGATAAAACCTTAACAGCAGAGGCAGCTGAAATGAGGAGAGCAGCTACAGAATTTTACACACACCTCTACACTGCTGAGGCCTGTGACCCATCCTGCAGGAACGAGCCAGTCAGGGAGCTGCCCAAACTGACTCTGGGCCAGAGGTGCATGCTGTATGCAGGTCTTGAACTGCAGGAAATGGCCACTATCGTTTAGCAGCTTTCAGAGGGACGTGAACCTTAAATTAACAGACTGCTGAATGAATTCTACAGACACTTAGGGTTAGGGTTAGGAGGGTTAGAGTCAGGAGGGTTAGGGTTAGGGGGTTAGGGTTAAGAGGGTTAAGAGGATTAGGGTTAAGAGGGTTAAGAGGGAGAGGGTTAAGAGGGTTAAGAGGGTTAGGGTTAAGAGGGTTAAGGGGGTTAGGGTTAAGAGGATTAGGGCTAAGAGGGTTAGGGTTAAGAGGATTAGGGCTAAGAGGGTTAGGGTTAAGAGGGTTAAGAGGGTTAGGGTTAAGAGGGTTAAGGGGGTTAGGGTTAAGAGGATTAGGGCTAAGAGGGTTAGGGTTAAGAGGATTAGGGTTACGAGGGTTAGGGTTAAGAGGGTTAGGGGGGTTAGGGTTAAGAAGGTTAGGGTTAAAAGGGTTAGGGTTACGAGGGTTAGGGGGTTAGGGTTAAGAGGGTTAGGGTTAAGAGGATTAGGGCTAAGAGGGTTAGGGTTAAGAGGATTAGGGTTACGAGGGTTAGGGTTAAGAGGGTTAGGGGGGTTAGGGTTAAGAAGGTTAGGGTTAAAAGGGTTAGGGTTACGAGGGTTAGGGGGTTAGGGTTAAGAGGGTTAGGGTTAAGAGGGTGAAGGTTAGGGTTAAGAGGATTAGGGTTACGAGGGTTAGGGGGTTAGGGTTAAGAGGTTAGGGTTAAGAGGGTTAGGGTTACGAGGGTGAGGGTTAGGGTTAAGAGGGTTAGGGTTACGAGGGTTAGGGTTAAGGGGGTTAGGGTTACGAGGGTTAGGGTTACGAGGGTTAGAGTTAGAGTTAGGAGGGTTAGGTAACATTTAGGAGTAGACTGGTTTGAGGTTTTTAAGTGCTCCTTTAACAGTGGAAGGCTATCAGTGAGCTGCACAAGAGCACTAATTTAACAAGAGCACTTTTGAAAAACTGGAGACCTGTAGCACTTTTATGCAGTGACTATAAGATCTTATCAAAAAGG
This sequence comes from Ictalurus furcatus, assembly GCF_023375685.1. Lineage (NCBI taxonomy): Eukaryota > Metazoa > Chordata > Actinopteri > Siluriformes > Ictaluridae > Ictalurus > Ictalurus furcatus. The sequence continues at coordinate 29,800,831 of NC_071263.1, forward strand.
CCGAAACAGTAAATGTACACAGTAGTGTACAAAAACCAGTCCTATTTTATACCCCATTGCACCCTAATGGAGGATCTTTTTCGTGTCTGAGATAAGTTGATTTAAGTAAGCTGAATTCATGTGAATTAGGGCTTTTACCCCTAGATCAGGAAAAAGCTTTCGACAGGGTTAATCGTGGCTATTTATTTCAGGCACTGGAAGCTTTGGGTGGCTGAAATTGTTATATTCTGAGGCTTGTTTAATGCTTAAGGTTGGAGGTGGCCTTAAGTTAGTAACTGTTGCACCCTAACTGTTCATGCTTCTTCAGCATGTGTCAACTGGGACAGATGTGAAATCTTTATAGCGGGGCAGTGGTAGAGACGAGGGCCTCCCATTTTATGAGGCAGTCTCCAATGGACAAAAGCTGGAGTATAATATCTTGGAGTGTTTTTTAGGAACAGCAGACTTTCATAACAAGAACTGGGCAGGGTAGTGGAGCAAGTGTGTGCCAAATTGTCTTTCCCCAGCTGTCTTACAAGGAGAGAGAACTGGTTACCAACAACCTGATCGCCTCCACGCTGTGGACTCATCTCACCATTCTTGAACCCCCCTGGAGACATCGATCGGGGATGTCCAGAACCTTTTCTGATCCGGACAGCGCTGGACTCACGCCTCTGTTCTCTATCTGCCGTTGTTAACTGACCTGACCTTCTGACTGCAGACAGCACAGTGGAGAAGGTCTGGTGTGGGCTGGCACAGCTTGTGCCTTACTCCAGCACATTGAAAACTTGACCTACGACAAACACCTGTTCGTGCTGAACCTGAGAGAGATGGACCTGTGAGCAACACCATCATTCTACTAGTCTGTCCTGAGAGCCTGGGCCTCAGTGGTGAACATCAGCAGGACTGATGCACAACCATTCCCAAGCAGAGAAGAAGAGCTCATGTTCCACAGTCCACTGATCCAAGCCAGAATGTTATCGTCCACGTACATCCGACAGTGCTCTGGAAAGCCGGAATTACCGAAATCAAGGAACTGAGGTCTAGCAGCAAGTAGAAGATGGCGAGTGAACGGCAGAGAAGGGGGTGCAGTCAGGCTGTCTGATGCAGAGACTGTTAGGAGAGGTGGTCTCAGCACTGCCCTCCCTGTTTATGGAGGCTCCGGGGCATGGCCCTGGAGCAAGCCTGCAACCTCTCCTGCCCTTACTCATCTCTGCAACAGTAGAGGATTACCAGCGTTAGGAAGAAGCTCTTTTGTCCTTCCAAACACCACAACTATCAAATGCTTGAAAATGCCTCCAAGAATGGTCTGTAAATGTAGAAGATTTATGGTTAAAAAAAAACAAACACTTAAGGAGTATTATTTGTTTGTTTATCCACTTTAACTTTCTAACATGTATTTATGAATGAGGTTTGGATTTTTGGTTCGTTTTTGGAGGAAGCTAATGAGTAATTAAAGGAAAATTTAAAAGTCAAAAGTCTCTCTCCCTCTCTCTCTCCCTCCGCATGTGCCGAGTGTGGAGGGAATGGGTGGCATCCCTCTTTCCATTTTCTCTCAGTCTCTCTCTCTCTCTCTCTCTCTCTCTCTAAACAATTAATCGCATCCTTGTATTGTTTTTTAAAAACTTTTTGTCCTAATTAAACAAATCAGACAAGAGATTTATTCATTTATCTGGCTCGAGGAAAAGTCACATGGTTTTCTGTATTTTTTTTTCCCCCTCTCGATCCAGCTGAAAGTGTTGTTAATATAAGGATTCTAAAGTTAAATCCTCGTTCTTGTTCTATTTAACTTTAAGAAACTATTTTAGGCGCTGGCGTTTTGTTCTTCCTGTACGGATTAAACACCGCTTTTAATAATTATTTTTGTTTGTAGGTCGTGTCACGGAGAAATAATGAGCGAGCTGAATAAAACAGCTTTAATCCCCCTGCTTTACGCGTCGGGTCTCTCTGAAACCAATTACGCAATGTTTACTTTGGGGGGGTTTTAAGCCTGAGTAAGAAATCCATTTCATGTTCAAGATTATTAATATTAATATTTATTTAAAAATGAATACTTCATGAGAATATCTTCCGATTACGTTTCTGGAGTTATATAAATAGATTATTTCACATTCGGGGATTTTTAACTTAAGTGTATTATCCCTTACATATTACATCCCGACAGAGACTCGGGCCAAACTGTATATTTATAACTCCATCATCTCCTGCCACTCCTGAGTCATTCTCACTGGAAGAACTGTATATTTTCAGACCTCAGCTGTGCTTCTATCAGCTTTCTCCTCATTTCTCCTCGACCTCATTTCCATCTGTTTCAGTGAGAAAACGTTTTCAGCGCGTTTCAGATCGATCTGCTTGTTTGTTTACTCGGATCCAATCACGGTTTGTTTACAGGGACGCACGCGGTGATTTAAAAGAAAATGTCCGAGGTAATTGTAAGCTTATTGGCGCGATGCTTTTTTTTTTTTTCTTTTTAAATGATATATTTATGGAAAAGGTTAAACAACATGCTGTTACACAAGGCAAAGAACTCCAATCAAAAACTGCAGGAGAACTGGATATTATCATTTATTATCAAAAATATTATTATTATATTAGCTAAAGAGGAGGGAGAGAGAGAGAGAGAGAGAGCGAGAGAGAGAGAGAGAGAAAGAGAGAGAGAGAGAGAAACTCCAAGAAACCCTACTTGTGTTTAGATAAATAGACAGACAGACAGACAGATAGACAGATACAAACTGTGTATAGATAGATAGATAAATACTGTAGATCGATAGATAGATAGACAGACAGAGAGACAGACAGACAGATACTGTGTATAGATAGATAGATAGATAGATAGATAGATAAATACTGTAGATAGATAGACACTGTGTATACATAGATAGATAGATAGATAGACAGACAGACACTGTATAGATAGATAGAGACAGACAGACAGACAGATATATACTGTCTATAGACAGATACAAACTGTGTATAGATAGATAGATAAATACTGTAGATCGATAGATAGATAGACAGACAGAGAGACAGACAGACAAATAGATACTGTGTATAGATAGATAGATAGATAGATAGATAGATAGATAAATACTGTAGATAGATAGACACTGTGTATACATAGATAGATAGATAGATAGATAGATAGACAGACAGACACTGTATAGATAGATAGATAGATAGACACTATGTATAGATAGATAGATAGATAGATAGACAGATAGACACTGTGTATAGATAGATAGATAGATAGACAGATAGACACTGTGTAAAGATAGATAGACAGATAGACACTGTATATAGACAGATAGATAGATAGATAGACACTGTATATAGACAGATAGATAGATAGATAGA
>NC_071263.1:29806663-29821663 GCF_023375685.1 Ictalurus furcatus
TATAGATAGATAGATAGATAGATAGATAGACAGATAGACACTGTGTATAGATAGATAGATAGACACTGTGTATAGATAGATAGATAGATAGATAGACACTGTGTATAGATAGATAGATAGATAGATAGACACTGTGTATAGATAGATAGATAGATAGATAGACACTGTGTATAGATAGATAGATAGATAGATAGACAGACAGACAGATAGACACTGTGTATAGATAGATAGATAGACACTGTGTATAGATAGATAGATAGATAGATAGACACTGTGTATAGATAGATAGATAGATAGATAGACACTGTGTATAGATAGATAGATAGATAGATAGACACTGTGTATAGATAGATAGATAGATAGATAGACAGACAGACAGATAGAGTACATTCTTGAGAAGAAAGTATTGAAAGTAATTTGATAAAAGCTTTATAAATAAATGATTTAAGTGAAATTTCAGCTCAGATCCTGATGGTGATGGAGATAAATCAGAACTCAAAGCCGGGAATCTTTAGAGTTCTGATTCTGGTTCTGAAGTCGTGTTGTGAGGAATGTATACGGATTTTTTTTATTATTATTATTATTTTTTAATAAAGATGAAAAGTACAGAATTATGAACTAAGTTTTAATGACCAGATCTTAAACCTGGAGAAAATTCCCCTCAGTCCGTCAAAACCAAAAGACTAACCGATTCATTTCATTCACACCACGGCGCTGTAGAATTCTGCGTTCTGATTGGTCAGAGAGAAAGAAAGAAAATTAATATAGAGAATTTAGAGAGAGAATAAAGAGAGGGAGAATAAAGAGAGAAAGAATAAAGAGAGAGAGAATAAAGAGAGGGCTGGTGAGGGAAGGAGTGTTTATAGCTGCTATAACGTAAGTGAGAACAGGAACTACTCTGTCTCATAGATGTAACTATAAATGGATAAAAAGTACGGCATGTTCTTTCATAAATAACAAAATTGTACTCGTTGGGAAATCAATTGCCATGGAAACGGAATAAAGAACAGGTGCAGGATGAGTGTAAGGACACACAAGAGGAGAAACACAGCGACTCATACGCATCACATGGTGTGACCTTTAAATCTCTCTCTCTACACAAACACACACACACACGCGCACACACACACACACACACACACACACACACACACACACACACACACACGTACGTGACAGGCACAGATGTTATTTCTAGTAAATGCCCTGTCAATCCTGACACCTGCAGAGACTGTGTGTGTGTGTGTGTGTGTGTGTGTGTGTGTGTGTGTGTGTGTGTGTGGTCATGATTGCACATGCATTTAAGAATAAAATACAGTTGCATTTGCAACATATGCTACTTCTTTCTCTCCAGCTCTCTCTGTGCTGCCTCTCCCTACAATTCAGTCTCTTTCTCTCTCGCTTTCTCTCTCTTCATCTGTCTCACTTCATTTCTGTCTCTCTCAGTCTCCCTCGATCTTTGTCTCTCCATCTCTTCATCTCTCCGTCTCTCTCAATTCAATTCCATCTCTCTCTGTCCCAGTCTATGTATCTCCACCTTTCCATCTCTTTCTCTTTCTCAATTCAATCCTGTCTCTCTCTCTCTCTCACACACACACACACCTCAATTCTGTGTATCTCTGTCTCTGACTTCAGTTCTGCCTCCCTCTGTTGCTCTCTTTTCAGTTCTGTCTCTCTCTTGATCTCTCTCCATCTCTACTACTACTATTATTAGTATTATTATTATTAGTAGTAGTGGTTGTATTAGTAGTAGTAGTCGTATTGGCATTATAATAATAATAATTATTATTATTATTATTATTATTATTATTAGTAGTAGTAGTAGTAGTAGTAGTAGTAGTCGTATTGGCATTATTATTATTATTATTATTAGTAGTAGTAGTAGTAGTAGTAGTAGTCGTATTTGCATTATAATTATTATTATTATTATTATTAGTAGTAGTAGTAGTAGTAGTCGTATTGGCATTATTATTATTATTATTATTAGTAGTAGTAGTAGTAGTAGTAGTAGTCGTATTTGCATTATAATTATTATTATTATTATTAGTAGTAGTAGTAGTAGTAGTAGTAGTCGTATTTGCATTATAATTATTATTATTATTATTAGTAGTAGTAGTAGTAGTAGTAGTCGTATTGGCATTATTATTATTATTATTATTAGTAGTAGTAGTAGTAGTAGTAGTAGTCGTATTGGCATTATTATTATTATTATTATTATTAGTAGTAGTAGTAGTAGTAGTAGTCGTATTTGCATTATAATTATTATTATTATTAGTAGTAGTAGTAGTAGTCGTATTGGCATTATTATTATTATTATTATTAGTAGTAGTAGTAGTAGTAGTAGTAGTAGTCGTATTGGCATTATTATTATTATTAGTAGTAGTAGTAGTAGTAGTAGTAGTAGTAGTAGTAGTAGTCGTATTTGCATTATAATTATTATTATTATTAGTAGTAGTAGTATTAGCATTATAATAATAATAATAATAATAATAATTATTATTATTATTATTATTATTATTATTATTATTATTATTAATAGTAGTAGTAGTATTAGCATTATAATAATAATAATAATAATAATAATAATTATTATTATTATTATTATTATTATTATTATTATTAATAGTAGTAGTAGTATTAGCATTATAATAATAATAATAATAATAATAATAATAATTATTATTATTATTATTATTATTATTATTATTAGTAGTAGTAGTAGTAGTAGTAGTAGTAGTAGTAGCATTATAATTCTTCTTATTATTATTATTAGTAGTAGTAGTCGTATTGGCATTATAATTATTATAATTCCTCTTCTTCTTATTATTAGTAGTAGTATTAGCATTATAATTATTATTATTATTAGTAGTAGTAGTACTAGTAGTAGTAGTATTTGCATTATAATTATTATTATTATTAGTACTAGTATTAGTAGTAGTATTTGCATTATAATTATTATTATTATTAGTAGTAGTAGTATTAGTAGTAGTATTTGCATTATAATTATTATTATTAGTAGTAGTAGTAGTAGTAGTAGTAGTATTTGCATTATAATTATTATTATTATTATTATTATTATTAGTAGTAGTAGTAGTAGTAGTAGTAGTATAGTACCTTGCACTACGGTTCAGTAAAGTCCTTTACTAGGGTTAATAAACAAACAAATGAAACCTTAATATAAATGCCATGAAATCATAACATAAAATATAATAAAATGATGAAAGAAATAATCATTAAAATGAACAGATATAAAGTATCAAATCGTAGCGAGTTCCTCCCGTCATCCTCGACTCAAAGCACCGACGAGACAATCTGTGTTGTAAAACGTGCTGTGTTCGTCCGTCTCTTCATCTCCACCTTCATCTGTCCATCATTTCTCCACCGACGCTCCTGTCTGCAGTACAGACTGCACCTCTCCACCTTTCCCCTGCTTATATCCTCCACACTTCTATCTAGCCTTCAGTGCACTGGTCTGACAGTTCCTGATATCATCCCTCACTCATCGGTTTCCATCCATCTGTCTGTCGCTACAATTTATCCAATCAGAACGCAGCATCAGTATGTTTGGTTGAATAAATAAACAGTGGGTGTCAAAGGTCAGTGGTCAAAGGTCAACAACAACAACAACAACAACAACAACAGAGACCCATCCGTTTCCCATGGAGCAACGGGAGAGAGTTCTACAGTTCAGCTTTATCTGCACACAACACACACTCTCTTAATCCACACAGATACTGTGTGTGTGTGTGTGTGTGTGTGTGAGCATGTGTGTGTGTGTGAGCGTGTGTGTGTGTGAGCGTGTGTGTGTTCATTCTCAGATACAGGAACTGAGAAAGTCAATAACAATCATGTTTTCCACAAATCCCATTTAAATCCTTGGCACCCTCTACAATAACGCTGAAACGGAGCCAAACACACCACTCACACCCGCGTTAACATCCGATCTTTCTGAGGGAGGAACTCCAGGTGTGGGCTGTGTCCTAATCCCGTTTATATGACTTCCCCTCCGTCTTTATCAGCTGGAACGTAGGAGTGTTAAACCTGGAGTTCATGTTTTTTTTTGTTTTTTTTTTAAATCGCGTAATAAAACACTCGGGCTGTTGTGAGAGTAGCTGCGAGTGCGCAGTCGACACTCAAACTCGCCTGATTTGCATTTAAATACGCTCGACGGCGAATTTTTGGAGCTCGATGACGTCATAGGTGTGACTTTATACATAAAAGGACTCAACACTGGTGCGCTTTAAAGTTTTAACAAACAAACGACAAACACCTTTATACAGAGAGAGAGACACAAACAGATCGATCGGTTGATAGATAGATAGAGCAAGTGAGACTTTCATTCAATTCAATTCAAATTTTATTTCATAGCGTGTTTAACAGTGGACGCTGTCTCAGAGCAGCTTTACAGAAACATGTAAACACAGGATGGAGATTTTAAGCGTGTGGATTTATCCCTATTGAGCGAGACGGTGGAGACGGTGGTGAGGAAAAACTCCCTGAGATGATACGAGGAAGAAACCTTGAGAGGAACCCGACTCAGAAGGGAACCCGTCCTCATCTGGGTCACGACGGATAGTGTGAAAGTCAAAAGAAAGTTCATTATGGTTTAATATGAGGTCTGTTTGTTGAACTGTTCACTAAAGGAGACCCGAGTGTAAAACTGTATGTGGGGATTGCAGTCCCAAGGACATCGCAGCAACCGTAACCACAGCAACAACAGCGAGAACGTCCGTGTGGAATTGAGGTCCAAAGCCATTTCCATGGTACTTCGAGCGGCACCGCCCTCAGTAAAACTCCAGGAAAATGCAAGCTCATATGTGATGCAAAGTTGCCATGGTGGTAGAATTTACACCGAGCTTTGAAATCAAGTTGCGAGTCTGTAGGTGGCGGCATATTTTTTTTCCCCCCTTCTGGGCTCGTTTAAACACAGTCCAAAAGATCAGAATTAAAACCAATCAATTCCTGCGAACATAATCTGCTGCAAAGAAAAAGGAAGTGTATAGTAATTACAGTCAGTGTATCTACAGTGTGTCGTTTAAGGTGTTTTGCAAACATTATGAAGGGGAACACTCCTAATGGAACATGACGGCTCCATTAAGAAGCGCATTTCTTCTCTTTAACTCCAGTTGTTGAGACAATTTTCAGATAATGAACTCAAGCTTTGAACTTTTCAGAAACTAAACTTAAATTAATCTGTTGTCTCGACGACTCGTGGCGAATTCTGCGTCGAAACAAAGCTGAGATTACTCGCGGTTTTAAGGCAGCAGGCGAACTTTCCTTTCTAAGTTTAACCAACTTGAAACGTCTTACAGTGAAAGAGGGATTAAAGAGTCGATAATGTCTGTTCTGGACGATGATAAAAAAAAAAAAAAAGGCGTAGCGCAGATACCGCAAATCAGAAATGCGCGCGCACCATGGTGAATGTTTTTCCCCAGTGATGGAAAACAGTCAGAATGGACTTTGTAAGATGTCGTCGCAGGGTTGAAAATGTTTTTATGTAGGTTCTTTTCTAACTGTATCTTGGCGTCTGCCCACGAAGATCATGCTGTCTAACGAGCCCGTCTAACAAGCACGGCAGTAACGACACATCGGTCTGCCCCGAGATCTCGCCGGCTAGGTGTGAATTCTCGTGATCAGTTCCAGGCTCTCAAAAGCTTCGCTCCAGGTTTGCTCCTGCTCCATCCTGCTCATCATCAAAACAAAGAAGAGTACTGACAGCACACAAAGTTTGCAGAGGAGTTTTAAATGAACTAACAGCAGGGATTTGGTCCAACAGACCAGAAGCGAGAGAATTATTTCCACACTGGAGTTAGATGACGATCGGTGGAGTGACGGGACGATGACGAGGCGCATGTTTAAATGCGGTGAGGTGATATGACGGAGACTGATGCCGAGAATAAATGTGAGAACTCATTTCCTCTCGGAAATGTACCGTTCTTTACCGTATGTCAGCGATGACGTTTTTCCGTCAGCAGACGAGGATATCAGACTAACATCGGTTGAATATATATTTCAGTTCTGGGATGGAAAAGTTTTCAGAACTATATACAGAAATAAAAGGTGGAAAGTTTGACCGTCTGAAGGGTTTTCTGCACATACCCCCCCCAAACGCCTGTCGGGTTCCGCATCACGCCATTCAGTCAGCAAGAAGCTAAAGAAACTCTCTTAAACTTCTACAATTTCTTCTCAAACCTAGAGAAAATCCAGCAACTGAACTCTCCCTCTCTCTCACACACACACACACACACACACACATATATATATATATATATATATATACGAAATCTCAGACCTGCTTAATAAATGATAGATTGTTTCATACTCACCTTCCTGCACGGCCTGAAACGGGTTGTCGGGTTCAATGAGTTTGATGGAGTGTGTGACACGTTCATTCTGCAGGATGTCATCGCTCAGACTCAGATCGGAAATGGCCAGCTGAAACACCTCCGAGTCCCGAACTGCGTCCTGCTCAAAGATCGCACCTGCACCGAAATAAAATAACAATCCATCAAATCAACCCTTACACTATGTAATCGCATCTCAGTTACATTTCTCCATGATGGTTCTTCTCTCCATGAGCCTTCCGTACACCACAGAAGGCGTGTCTTTGAGAGCGCTTACGGAAAGATTCCTTTTTGAACAAGGAAGTCAGTGACATTTATATATGCATGTGGATTTTTACAGATGTTTTTAGCTGGATTTCTGAGAGGGTCTTACTAATATTCACTGCTAATTCTTGCTAGCTGGGTCATGGTAGATTCACCAATCCTCAAATATAGACAGTCACTATTATAATGCAAAATTAATAAATACACTTGAATAGCTTTACACTCAGCTTTAGTACTGTAGACACTCAGCACTTAAAACATAACATGTAACTGCAGAATGTATTTTAATACTGTGGTACACACCGCTCATACAAATGTTTGTGTTCATTTCTATTTTTGTAATGTCGTTGTGGGAGAATATACGAATAAGAACTGCGGTTTTTACACGTGACAAACTTCAACTGAAAAAAACAAACCGACCAAAAACAGCACTGCTATCAGCACCGAGGACATCGCCATCGTTCGAACCAAAGGTAGCGAAACTATTAGGACTGAGGACGATGCCACCATTTAGAACAGTGCAACCATTCATCACCGAGGACAACACCGCCATCAGAACTGACAACATCGCTTCCATCAGAACTGAGGAGAGTGGCACCATCAGTGCCAAGGGCAACACTAAAATCAGAACTGAGAATACTGCAACCATCAGCACCTCCATCAGCACCAAGGACAGCGGCACCGTCAGCACCGAGGACAGGGGCACCTTCAGCATCGAGGACAGCGCCACCATCAGACCCAAGGACAGCGCCACCATCAGCACCGAGGACAGGGGCACCATCAGCACCGAGGACGGCGCCACCATCAGCACCGAGGACGGCGCCACCATCAGCACCGACGACAGGGGCGCCATCAGCACCAAGGACAGGGGCGCCATCAGCACCGAGGACAGCGCCACCAACAACATCAAGGACAGCGCCACCATCAGCACCGAGGACGGTGGCACCATCAGCACCGAGGACAGCGGCACCATCAGCACCGAGGACAGCGGCACCATCAGCACCGAGGACAGCGCCACCATCAGCACCGACGACGGCGGCACCATCAGCACCGAGGATGGCAGCACCATCAGCACCGAGAACAGCGCCACCATCAGCACCGAGGACGGCGGCACCATCAGCACCGAGGACAGCGCCGCCATCAGCACTGACGACAGCGGCACCATCAGCATCAAGGACAGCACCAGCATCAGCACCGAGGACACCAACACAGTCAGTACTGAGGACAGCGTCGCCCTTAGAACCAAGAACAGCGCGACTTTCAGGACCAAGGACAGTGCTGCTATCTCCACCGAGCACAGTGTCACCTTCAGGGCCGTGGACAGCGCCAACATCAACTCAAGGACAGCACAATTATTAGAACTAGAACAGTGCCGAAGACATCATCACCATCAGCACCAAGAACCGTGCCAGCATCAGCACAGAGGACATTGAGGACAAGTTCTATTCATTTATTTATTTATTTATTTATTTTATTATTGTAACACTCTTTTACTGGATGCTTCTTCAGAAAATCCCGTATATCGTGTTATGCACTGTGTATCACAGAAATGCCTTTGAGAACCATATTTTTGTCATAGTGCCCACTATTAATCAGCACTGAGGACAGACCTTAAATCTAAAATGAAGCTAAAACACACACACACACACACACACACACACACACACGAAAATAGTTTGAGCTGCAGATTTGAACACATCCAGTGACTCAGTGGAAGTTCAGGAGGAATGGTGGCTTGAGTCAAGTGTTGAGTTGTGCCTGTTGCTTGAAGGGAATTTGGTGCAGTGGGAGGTTTAATAATAATAGTCAGGTGGGTGGGGGGCCACTTCTGGCTTGAAATCTGATGCGGATAGCTACAGGAAGCAAGTGGAGGGAGTGCAGGAACACACAAGATTGAAAACAAGTCATTCGCTGCATTCTGGATCAGCTGTAGAGGCTGGGTGGCACGCAGGTAGAGAGTCGCAATAATCCCGAGGTGAGAAGAGCTTGAAGAAACACGTGAGTGGAGAGATGTTGGGAAGGAGAAATGGAGGGAGAGGACGACATGTTCAGGTGTTCCGTGGCTGCATGTCATGTGATCTGTGAATTATTCAGGAAGATCGCAAGATTGCATCTCCACTAGATCTCGTTGCGATAGCAATCCCAGCTCCTAATCCTACCTTCAGCGACTTTTCATAAATCCCTGATTTGATTTCATGCGACTTGGGGACTTCCTGGGGCTGACGGATGCAGTTCATCTCCTGGCTCGTGGCGGGACTCTTATTCAGACGAGCTGCAACCTGGAGAGAGAATCGCTGAATGTGCTTTTGTGCTGATGTACTGCTTACTAACGCTCTTTTCTCTTCAACCTGCAGGCTCACGGGGGAAAGTCTGCCTCCAACTACATCTTCTAAAAGGTCTCAAAAACAGACGTGCACTAAGCCGATATTGTAGATGTGTCACAGGGAGTGCAGCACAATATACAGTTGTGCCCAAAAGTTTGCATACCCCTTGCCGAATCTGCTAAATCTTAATGCTGTTAACAAAATAAGACGGATCATAACAATCCCATGTTGTTTTCTATTTAGTTCCGTCCTGAATAAACTACTTCACATAACAGATGTTTACATATCGTCCACAAGACAAGACAATAGCTGAATTTATAAAAATTACCCCGTTCAAAAGTTTACACACCCTCGATTCTTAATCCCGTGTGTCGTTACCTGGATGATCCCCGACATGATGTGTTTATGTTTTGTGAGAGTTCTTCACGAGTCCCTTGTTCTTCAGAAAAATCCTCCAGGTCCTGCACATTCTTTACTTTTCCAGCATCTTCTGCATATTCGACTCCTTTCCAACAGCGACTATATGATGTCCAGATCCATCTTCTCACACCGAGGACGACCGAGGGACTCGTACACGACTATTACATAAAGTGCAAACGTTCACCGATGCTCGAGAAGGCAACACGATACGTTAAGAGCCGGAGGGGGGTATAAACTTTTGAACATGATCGGTGTAAATTGTTAGTATTTTGTCTTCTGGGAGACCTTATTTAGCGTCTGAAGGGCGGTACTAAATGAAAAAATAAGCTCTTTAAACGAAATAATAACAATTCACACTGACTATTAAGATTTAGCAGATTCTGCAAGGGGTACACAAACTTTTGGGCACAACTGTATAACAATATATACACTGTACAACAACTGCTAATACTTCTCTTCCTCCGTAATCTGCTCTGACTCCAGTTTTGACTTGTAGTTGCTCTAGTATCGAGCAGCATATTCGTTTTATTTTGGGTTTTTTTTTTTTTTTTTTGGCGAAAAACATATCAGCCAAAGACCGAAAGTCACATGGAACGTTGATTTAACATTTCATTTATTAGTGTCTCTAAAGTGGACCGAGTCGGCCATGTCGAAAAATCAATAGCTATATCCGACAATATCCTTACTCTTTCCTTACGTTGGCACTTTCTCACACTCGCACATCACTCGCGCTTCAACTTGACCGAAAAATAAAATGCGAACGCAGTACTGCTCGCATTTTCACTGCCAAAGAGGTACGCCTGTCCATCAAATATTACAGGCGGGACCTTTCTGGTGGTTTAGAGGAAATTAAAAATAAAACTGGTTTGATCATGGATTCGAAGCCGGTTAGAAAAGGAAAAGGAAGTTGGTTCATAAGATCATTAAATTGGTTTATTGAATCTAGTCTGCAACCGTCGGTGGCGAAACCGTCCTCTGGACTTAACTTGTCGCTTGTGCGTGTGGAGCGTCCGTCCGGTGTTCGTAGCTCCGATGAGAAAGGCTAGTAGCCAAAGTGCAAAGCCTACAGCGCACAATTTACTACAATATACAATCTAATGGTCTTTGAAATGAATCGTGGGAAAGAAATGGGGAGTTTTAAACATTTAAAAATGTTTTTTTTATGTGCCAGGCTTTGTATTCGCTTTATTAGAAGATTAGCAGTGCAAGCTGTACCAGCTACACACACTCTCCAGACACGCCAATGAGCCGTTACTTCTTTCCAAGCGTTATTTGCCCAGGAACTACGTACAGGTAGGAACTAAAGCTGTGTGAGGGGGGACTGAAAAAACGTCGGACCACACGCGCTACAGGATTGGTCTGAGGAATCGTTCGTTTGGAAATGAGCCAATCGTTTGGATTCGTCGCTTTATTGTGCGCGTGTGTGTGTGTGTGTGTGTGTGTAGAAGACAAACCAAAGACAGGAGTGTTTCAAATGAGACAGTGTCCTCAATCATTTCCTCTCTCTCTCTCTCTCTCTCTCTCTCTCTCTCCTCGTTGATTTCTTTCCATCAGTACGCCTCTTTTTCCTCCCCTTTCCTCTCTTCTGCCTTCTTTCTGTCCACTTTTTTCTCCATGAGTCTATTTGTCCCTCTCTCAGTTCAATTCAACATGCCTGTAGTGTACATGATCAAATGAGAGGAACAAAGGGACAGGAAATAATGAATGAATAAATGGATAAACAAACAATACAAATAAATAAATAAACCTTCCTGTCACTTCATTTCTGTAATGTTGTCTCTCTCTCTCTCTCTCTCTCTCTCTCTCTCTTCCATTCTTCCTGACTACATCCCTTTCTTCTTCCTCATGTTCATTCCCCTCTCTTTCTTCTTTCTTTTATCCCTTTCTCTTTTTTCTCTATTGAGGCTCTGCTCTTTCTTTTCTTTTCAATACCTGCCTCTCTCCATCTCTTTGTTGTCTCTGCACCCCCCCCCCCCCCCGCTCTCTCCCCTAATAATCAGTCAGGTTCATGAATATAGTTTTTTGTTGTTTTTTTTTATCTGTGTACCACAGAATATAGAAGCTGAACTGATATAATGAATACGAGTTCAAACTTTATTTTGACGGCATTGATGTCCAAGTCATGTGAACGCTGTAGGAATTACTGTACTTATTAAACCTCCCCCCCCCCCCGCATACCCCCGCACCCCTTTTTAAGAGACCAGCAGTGGATAATTGGCTGCTCAGCTGTTCCCTGTCCATGTGTGTGTGTGTGTGTGTTATTCCCTCATTATTACACTTACAAAAGCAGATAAAAGGTCTAGAGTTTAATTCAAGCATGGCAGATCCGGTGTACCCGTCGGCACGCCGTCTCTCCCGTGTCTCCCCTCTGTCACAGTTTGTTGAACCTGTTACACCTGTTCATCTGGCATCTGTGCTGTTTTTACTGTGTATGGTGCCGCACTGGTATCGTGTCGACTCGGTGTTGACCTGCGATCGTCAAGCTCTGCTCAACATCAAAAGCTGTACGGGATTTTACATCTGGGATTTCGTCCTGCTCTGCATTCTCATTTCCGATCCTCGTTCAACCGAGCCGCGGTGGCGTGCGCTCGCCGGCTACCTCGCTGCGCTCCTCCTCTAATTAGTCGCCGCAGGAAGAGAGGGAATCGTGGTGGTGTCCGGGTGAGAATCAGACGGGCGACTGCTTCCTGAGTACAACGGGCGGAGTTTCTATCGGATACTATAAGCTTGGAGGGACTCCACGTGACGCGGCGCTCATGGGGTGTTTTTCATCTAGCTATTCTCCCGGACCTCTTACGCTCATCTAATTGCTCTGCTCCTCGACGATTACGGATCCGCCGTGGAGGGTCTGGCCTCGTTACCTCAGTCTCCTCTGAATATGGCTCTAGTTAATGCTGGGTCGGTGCGCAACAAAACTTTTATTTTAAATGACTTGTCTGCCAGACGTGACTTGAGTATTTTATTCCCGACGGAGACCGGGGTCAGTCCTGGCGAGTCGACAGTCTTCGAGGAACTCTGTCCACAGAACTGTCGATTGATTTATTTATTTATTAGTACTCCAAGGTCTGCTGGCAAGGGCGGTGGGGTTGCTATGGTCTTTAAACAATCACTTAACGTACGGACGGTTTGTGCTGGGATTTACTCGTCGTTTGAGGTACAGACGAGTGGCGTTGCGTTAGAGTCGACCTCACGTCTGCTGCCCTGGTCGACCCTTGGTTACTGAATTTTGTAATATCTTGGATTCCTTTGGTCTTCAAGACTCAACATAGAAATCAGGCAACATGTCCTTGGTCATACTCTAGACCGTATTGTCATACGGAATCCCAGTTGATAATGTTAATATAGAAAATGCTTCCTTCTCTGATCACAAGCCTATTGTTGTTGTTTTTTTTTAAATTTATTGTCCCCGCAGCGAGCTCTGCAGTCCTGACGAGGCCCTCAGGCTATTACTCCTGCGTTATTCATTCACTCACTGCCCCTCAGTTTAGTGAAAGTTATCTGGGCCCGATGATTCGATGATGTGTTTATTTGACACATTTTGCTCTAATATTTCAGATTCGATTGCACCTTTCAAGCTGAAACGACCAAAGCGAAAATCTTATTACAGGCTGGACGATAATACTCGTTCTCTCAGACAGGCTTGTCGTAGAGCCGAGCGGAGAAGGAAGCACGATCGTTTAACTTTGTCCTTTCAGATTTTTAAAAGTTCTGTCTGTTTAGGTTTCAAAACGCAGCAAAGTCAGCTAGGTCTAGGTATTTCTCGGATTTAATCACCACACACTGTCACAGACCTACGATTTTATTCACCACGATTAGTTCAATAATTCATCCGAGTTGCCAGTTCCATGGGGAACCCTCGGTTGGACTTTGTGAGAGATTTTTAACGTTTTTTGCTGATAGCCATTCGTTCTTCCTTCACTTCACAGTTCTCAGACCTGTCCCTGAATTCGCTACCGGTTTCTTTACAGGAACTGTTTCTCTAAAGGAACTGTGCGATCCGGTTCACCAGATGAAAATAACGTCCACTTCACTTGATGTTGTTCCTTCTGAGATTATAAAAAAAAAAAAACAACTTTTTCCGTAATTGTCCCCAGTATCCAGGTGTTGATAAATTCATCTTTGGATGCTGGGGTGGTCCTGAAGTGTTTTAAGCACGCTATTGTTCATCCTTTGCTTAGGAAACAGGGTTTGGATGAAGGTCGCTTTAATGATTATCAGCCCGTCTCTAAGCTATCATTCTCGTCAAAGCTGTTAGAGAAAGTTTTGCGGTCACAATTGATCCTGTTTTTAAATTCGGGGAAGTTATTGGAACCTTTCCGATCTGGTTTGACTGCTTCTCATAGCGCAGAGTCTGAAGTGTCCAGTGACATTTCACTTGCGGTGGATGCTGGTGAAAATGCTGTTTTGATGCTATTAGGTCTTACGGCTGCCTTCGATACTGTAGATCATAACATACTTCTTTGGCCTTTAGAGCATTTGATTGGTATCGGGATTAGCGCCTCACGATGGTTCAGCTCATATCTTACAGACAGGCCCTTTTTCTGTAGTGTGGGAAAGTTCTCCTCATCTTCAGCTCCTATTATTAGCGGTGTACCTCAAGGCTCCATGCTGGGCCCGCTTCTTTTTAACGTATATATGCGTATGCTGGGGAATATTATCAGGGCGCTTTACAGTGTATCTTTTCATTTATATGCTGATGATACGCAGTTGTACGTGCTTCTGAGAGCTGGCGACTCCATTCAACCGTTGTTGGACCGTCTCGACGATATTACAAGACGGTTGACAAATAACTTTCTCCATCTTAATGAAGACAAAACCGAAATAATTGTTTTTGGCCCCCTGAGATTGAGAGATGATCACTTCCTTTCGATTTCTTCGCAGGTTCGGAACCTTGGTACCATCCTAGACTCAGAGTTATGCTTGACCGAGCAAATAAATTCGTCCGTTTAGAACACTTTTTTTTTATCAATTACGGATTATTTCTAAACTTAAAACATTTTTGTCTTTCCAAGATTTGGAGACGGTTACTCGTGCTTTTATCACATCGCGCACAGATTACTGTAATTCATCGTACTCGGGTCTTCCTCAGTCATCTCTTGCTCATCTCCAGATGGCTCAGAATGCAGACCAGGGCGAAGAAATATGATCACGTCACCCCAGTTTTAGCACCGCTCCGTCGGCTCCCGATCCATTTTACGACCCGGTTTTAAGATTCCGTTGTTCGTTTTCAAGCTCCTTCTTATCTCAAAGATCTTCTCACACCACATTCATCTAGCAGATCGGATTCTTTTGTGCGTCCCGCGATCCTGTTTAAAAAAATTAAGCGTGATAGAGCTTGTTCAGTCAGTTTATGGAATCAGCTGACGCTGGACCTTCTATTATCATTTTTAAAAAGAGGTTGAAAGCGTATCTTTCCTCCCAGGGCGTTTCATCTGATTTTACTAACGTTTTATTGTCGATTTCCTATTTGTTTTTTTTTCTGTTTTGCTATTTAACTTTTTTCTTACTCTGCTCGGCACGTTGGTCAGCTTTCCTGTGTTTAGATGCGCTGTATAAATAAAAACGTGCTCACTCGCTTACTTTCGCATTTAGAATCTGCTGCTGTTAACTCTCAATAGAAAGTCCAAAGAGCGGTCAGTGCAGTGAAG
>NC_071263.1:29829163-29841663 GCF_023375685.1 Ictalurus furcatus
AATATCACTATGTGTGTGGGGGCGTGGGGGGGGTGGGGGGGGGGTGGTGCACACGCAGGTGTGCATGATAGTGTGTGTGATTCTCTGCAGTGAGCGAGTCAGTGTGTATGAACAGGATCACAGCGCCCTCTGTGTTCACACCACCACACTGCAACCATCACAGGTACAATAACTCAGTAAATCAGAAAATCAACAACTCAGTAATGCAGTAACTCTGCAACTCAGTGCCGAAATAACTCAGCAACTCGGTGCCTCAATAACTCAATAACTCAGCAACTCAGTGCTGAAATAACTCAGCAACTCACTGCCGAAATAACTCAGTAACTCAGTGCCTCAATAACTCAATAACTCAGTAACTCAGCAACTCAGTGCCGAAATAACTCAATAACTCAGTAACTCTGTGCCTCAATAACTCAATAACTCAGCAACTCTGTGCCTAAATAACTCAGCGCCGAAATAACTCAGCAACTCGGTGCCTCAATAACTCAATAACTCAGCAACTCAGTGCTGAAATAACTCGGCAACTCACTGCCGAAATAACTCAGTAACTCAGTGCCTCAATAACTCAATAACTCAGTAACTCAGCAACTCAGTGCCGAAATAACTCAATAACTCAGTAACTCTGTGCCTCAATAACTCAATAACTCAGCAACTCTGTGCCTCAATAACTCAGCGCCGAAATAACTCAGCAACTCGGTGCCTCAATAACTCAATAACTCAGTAACTCAGTGCCTCAATAACTCAGCGCCGAAATAACTCAGCAACTCGGTGCCTCAATAACTCAATAACTCAGTAACTCTGTGCCTAAATAACTCAGTGCCTCAATAACTCAGCGCCGAAATAACTCAGCAACTCGGTGCCTCAATAACTCAATAACTCAGTAACTCTGTGCCTAAATAACTCAATAACTCAGCAACTCAGTGCCTCAATAACTCAATAACTCAGCAACTCAGTGCCTAAATATCTCAATAACTCAGCAACTCAATAAGTCGGTGCCTCAATAACTCAATAACAGTAACTCTGTGCCTAAATAACTCAATAACTCAATAACTCAGCAACTCTGTGCCTCAATAATTCAATAACTCAGCAACTCTGTGCCTAAATAACTCAATATCTCAGCAACTCTGTGCCTCAATAATTCAATAACTCAGCAACTCTGTGCCTCAATAATTCAATAACTCAGCAACTCGGTAACTCAGTAACTCGGTGCCTAAATAACTCAATAACTCAGTAACTCGGTGCCTCAATAACTCAATAACTCAGTAACTCGGTAAATCAGTGCCTCAATAACTCAGTAACTCTGTAACTCAATGCCTCAATAACTCAGTGCCTCAGTAACTCAATAACTTAGCGCCTCAATAACTCAGTACCTCAGTGGCTCAGTAACTCAATAATGCTACAACTCTTAAAATTGACATTTGATTTGCCATGAGAAAGTTAACCAGTCGTCTTCATTACACAGTATTTTCTAATGATTTTATTATTATTATTAATAATAATAATAATAATAATACAATCAGACAGGAAATTAAGAGTGGCATTAGTTATCTTAGTTGTTTTATGAAATGGGCGGAGTTATGGGTCAGGTGACATGTCACTCCAAATTCCAGTTGACCCTTCAACATTTAAGGTGCTTTTTTTTTTTTTTCTTTTCAATCAAGCGCTCAAAGAGTGATTTTTAAATCCAAATCAGCATTCAAACTAACCCTAACTCTTTATGGAATGAAATCTGGGATCAACATCTTTTCTTGGATGTCGTTTCACTAAAGATAACAAAACGACATTCAGACTCCCTCTTACGAACTTTTCAGTCGGGATTAGTATTCCAGACACGCTGTCTGTTCTGTAATGTTGCTGAATGCCGTTTGTACCGATTATTTCCAGTTCACACAGGACAAGAGATGTCTGTACACTGAATGACACTCAAATCATTTCTCTTTCAGCAGAGGATGCGTGTTGATTACAGTGATTTACTCCACAGCACGGCTGAATTTCTCAAACCGGAGGGTGTTGATTCATTTTCTCCAACAGCAGCTCTGACAGTAGCACAGCTGCAAATCACAGGTTAATATTAATGCTCTCGTTCTAATACGCCATCGTTTCTGTAGCCACGGCTCGCTCACGGGGACTCGTACAGCGGACGCGCCGCGTAAACGAGTGGCCCCCTTCATGGATTATTTTCCTGACAGCACGTCCCCATCATGCTTTATTCCTTTTACACCACAACAATCAGCTAACAATTACATGTCTTTATGTGTTAAAGAACAACACGTCATACCTTTATCCATTTTTAGTTACATTTAATGTTCAGCGGAACGAGTTCCTGTTGTCACTTACGTTAAAGCATAAGTATGTAAACAGTCGTACCCTCACCGACCGACAATAAAAACTTACAGTTATAGCTTTATCACTGTCTAAAAGCGCTGACCCTGGAGACTCCTCCCATAAATGTTAAATAAACCTCTCTTGACCCTGGAGAAAACGTCACCATATCAAGATTTTTGCGTGTCTGATGTTCAAGTCCCTGTGAACAAGCTGTTACTATAGAAACGGTTACGTATCAGAACGAGCGCGTTGATATAAACCTGCGCTACGGTCAGAGCCGCTGTTATAGAGAATTAATCGGCACCTTCTGACCAATCAGGATCCAGAATTCATCATCGTTGCAGTATAAACTACGTTATTGTCACATTACCAAGAAACCAGAACGTATGAAGTCCTCCGCACCGTGGCAGCACCGGAGTCGAAGATCTTAATATCAATACCAGAACCAGGTGAGGTGAAATCCCCCGCAGTAAAGACTTGAGTCTCACGGACACTCGGTAATATTAAATGTAACTTCAAAGGAATTAAAAAACCCAAATGTGTCCATCCATCCATGCATCCATCCATGTTCTGTACCACCTATCCTACACAGGGTCACGGTGAGCTTGGTGGTTATCCCAGGGGACTCAAGGCAGGAGGCGGTGGACACACTGGACAGGGTTGTCGATCCATCACCGAGTACAATCGCACACACACTACGGACAATTTAGAGATGCCAATCTGTCTACAACGCATGTTTTTGGACTCGGGGAGGAAACCAGAATACCCAGAGGAACCCTCAGAAGCATAGAGAGAGCATGCAACTGCCTCTCACCTCGTGCTTGACTGAACCTCTCTCTCTCTCTCTCTGTCATTCATTCATTCATTCATGGCCTTTTCATCCTGTCCTCCTTTATGTTTGTATTTTCACAGGCAGACACACATTTGGACTTTTCATTTTTCACATTTTTTGAAGGCAACAGGGATTTCTAAAAGTTAAAAGGACAAGACTGACTGAACGACTGAAACTCTTAATAATACATCATACATGTTTTCGCTCTCGCTGTCCTCATGCTACGTGCAATACTCAATTGATAATAAAAAATACAATCATTAATTAACCTTCACGCACAACTTAATTGCACAGAGAGCTTTTACATTTGGAAAAGTGAAGCTTTTTAACGGTTTTAATTAGTGGACAACGTCCGCTTGGAATGCAAATGACTATTTAACAGCAGTCTTATTTTTAAGTATGCTGCTAGTTAAGCTAGTTAATGCAAATATTGGACTAAGTAACAAGAACGTAGGCTAAGTGGCATTGTGGGCTGGGTGACTGAACAAAATATTCTGGAAAGATTCAGGCAAAAAAACAAGCAATTGTAATGCAAAGGTGCGGAGTCTGAGGATAGTTTGCAGACGGTTTACTGCCGTGCTACAGCTGCGTCATGTGACCTTCCCAGCTTCCCATAATTCTGTTCAGTGCACAATGCTTAAACACACAAACTATCCAAAATAGACACTGCAACAGAGGGGAGTTGTTTACAAATGTAAATGACTCACTAGAGGAGTCATTTTCAAATTTAATCGACTTAAAAGTGAATCACTTGAGGCGTTACATACACGTGTAGGTGAATAACCCTGTCAGTGAGTCATTTACATTTGTAAACGATTCCTCTGGTCAGTGAATGATCACAGGAGTCATTTGTAAGTGACCCATTGGTTGAATTATTAATAAATCTAAGTGACTCACTGGAGGAGTCACTTGATGAAATGAAAGGAAATACCAGTAGAGTCGTTTGTAAATGTAAGTGACTCACTGGAGGAGTTATTGAAAAATATAAGCGAATTACTGGAGGGGTCATATTCAAATGTGACTCACCAGAGGAGTCATTTATAAATGTAAGTGAATCAATCAATCAATGAGTCACATTCAAATGTGATTCAACAGAGGAGTCATTTATAAATATAAGTGAATCAATCAAGGAGTCACATTCAAATGTGACTCAACAGAGGAGTCATTTATAAATGTAAGTGAATCCATCAAGGAGTCATATTCAAACGTGACTCACCGGAGGAGTCATTTATAAATGTAAGTGAATCAATCAAGGAGTCATATTAAAATGTGATTCACCAGAGGAGTCATTTATAAATGTAAATGAAATCAAGAAGTCATATTCAAATGTAAGCAGATAATCCAAGGAGTAGTTCATGGATATAAATGAATCAATCATCTCATAGGTACCAAGTTTTATTTACTGTCGCTTAAGAGTCATTTGTGTTTGGAGATTATTATGGAATTAAATTTGGGTCAAAAGTATTGAATGTACCTTTTCAAGAAATGAACAAATATACACAATGAGAAAAAAGAAAAACACCCAGAAACAGTGGCATGAATGTAGCATGGTCTTCAAATAAACTGCATTCTTAAAAGCTAAAAGTTTTCTAAGCTTCCTTTTCACGGTTCATGGTGTATGAATTCGCCACCAGAGTTTTCGTTTACGCTTTCAAACTTTCCGCTTGCACTAAACTCAGTGTGTCGAGAGGTTCATTTTTAGTTATAATTCTCATCGACCAGCAGAAACAAACACACATTTTTCAACATATAAAACATGTAAAAATAAACCAATATGAAAGCTAATGCTAAAAAGCAGGAACATGTGGGCAGCCTACGATTCTGACCTGCGCACGAGTTCAAAAGATAAACAGATTCAACAGTTAATGCAGGTGGGTGGACGCTGGAGTGTGAAGAGCGTGAAGGAAAAGGAGAAGGATGATGATGTAGTGCATTAAACGAGTGTCTGTCTCCAACTGCAGCTGTCTTGCATGAACACAGTTCCAGCAGACATGAGGAAAAGAGAAGCAGCGGGATTATTACTGCGGTCCTCATTAAACCCACATCACACTGAACACTGAACACAATTACGACTTCATACAGAGGTCGAGATGAAAGCGAAGCAGCTCGCTTAACAAGACACGTGCTTAACGAAACGTGTTTAACGAGACATCGCAAAACACAAAACTAAATATTACACGTACGATTATTAGTATCCTTCACTGGCGCTGAGAAGTGCTCTCTCTACACACGTCACTGATGTGATTACAGTTCCTGTAAGGAGATGTTTGTTTAAAGTGCGCCTGTTATGCTTTTTCAAATATTCCCTTTCATGTAGCGTGTTATATGCGTAGCTGTTTGTGAATGTAAACGCGTCTTGCAAAGTTTCAAAAAATCCCAAAAGAAGGAATCGATTCTGAACAGCTGAAACGACTCGTTAGTGATTCCAGACTTTACTTCCTGTACTAACCCACGTAGGTTTATAACAAAAAACCCCGCCTCTGGTCTTCATCGGCCGCTCGCTGACAGCGGTAGACCAATCATGACAGACTGGGACGTCTGACCAATCAGAGCAGAGTATGCTCTCTGAAAGGAGGAGTTTAGAACGAATCCTTTAAAACGAATCATTTAACGAGTCGTTTGTGACACTGGGGGGAAAAAAGGTTGCAGTTTAAATGATGAGCACGTTAAAGTGTTTTTTGATCTCGGATACACATAAATCTATCGTACGAGAGCTTTAATACAAAATTAGGCCCGTTTCAAATCCATAATAGGTGCGCTTTAACATTTCCCTTTGCACTGTTTCTTTTTTTTATGACTCAGTATCTGTGTAATCTCTCCAACACCACACAAGCTTTTAATATTGCTCAGTGTGTTCCTGCTGGAATGAACTCTAGTAAGAACACTTCTCTCAAACACTAGCATTAGGGTCAGAGTCAAGTCTCGAGGCAATCTGCTTTTCACTGGCAGATAAAAATCCATCAGTCGCTTCTCCTCCTTTATCCACTCCCACTCCATCTCTGTTCCGAAAGGAAATGGATCATGAAATAGAGCGTCTGAACCCTGAGGGATTGGAACCGATAACCATCGACAAGAACACTCAGTCACCGATCTGTTCTGTTAGCAACGGTTCGGCTAAACGCTCTCGCCTCGCAGGGCTTAAAGTTAAAAGATGTCAAAACCTGATGAATTTCTGTAAAACACACGCGACGTTAAAACATTCCACCGCAAAGTAAAATATATAAAGACACCTGGGATGAAAAGGTTCTCTCATTCTGTTTCTCTCTCTCTCTCTCTCTCTTTTGAGTGGCGGGCTTCCTCTGGCTTTTTCTGCATCCCTCTCTCCATCTCTCTCTCTCACTGTTTGTCTCTCAAGTGTTTAAATGTATAGAACAAAATAATAATAATAATAATAATAATAATAATAATAATAATGATTATTAATGACAGACTGAGGACGACTGAGGGACTCGTACACGACTGTTACAGAAGGTGCAAACGTTCACAGATGCTCGAGAAGGCAACACGACACGTTAAGAGCAAGGAGGGTGTAAACTTTTGAGCAGTTTGGTCGGTGTAAATTGCTGTTATTTTGTTTAAAGGTCTTATTATTATTTTTTTGTATTTAGTGCTGCCCTTCAGAAGCTACATATGATATTTACATGTTTTCTAGAAGACAATTGATTTTTTAAATTTTTTTAAAATCTGCATCTCTTAAGTCGACGGTTGTGAGACAGTAAAGTCGTTATGGATATGAAAATTGTAATACAAGGTTCTTTGAAATTCTCTCTCTCTCTCTCTCTCTCTTTCACATTGAACTGTACAGAAGTATATAACTAGTGATCAGTGTGTGTGTGTGTGTGTGTGAGAGAGAGAGAGAGAGAGAGAGTGCGAGAGCGTGAGAGGGAGAGATGAATACTCAAGGCCAGAAGGGAACACATCTGCTGAACACTGAGTGTGAAAGTAATTTTAATGTGATTTTCTCTCTGATAAATACTGCACACACACACACACACACACACACACACACACACACACACAGCATATTAAAAACCTGATGGCTTTGTCATAATATAATAATCATCTAAACTGGGAAGCTCTGCACAGACCTGCAGTAACAGTGTGGAATGTAACACCTCTACGCGTTCCTGTACGTCCCTCCATCAGTTCCATCAGTTCCTAGTGTGGTACCTGAACCTACAGCCAAATCACAGCCGTGCTGATATTCAGTACAGCAGCACTGTGGCTCGTGTGGTGCTGCTTCAGTGTAATTCAGCAGCCATTCAGCACGCTCACGCTCTCGCTCTCTCGCTCTCTCTCTCTCTCTCTCTCTCACCTACTCACTCACTCGAACAACACTCTCACCTTCATGGACGTTGAATTTTAGTCGATAATTTGTTGAATTTTGAATTGGCATTCCAGCCGAGTTTATTCCCACCTCACACGCTGTGTTTCCAGGAGAGACTCTGGATCCAAGGAATTAAGGAAGGGAGGGAGGACAGATGGAAGGAAGGAAGGAAGGAAGAAAATGTGAACTTTAATTTCATGTTGTTGATAAAGATGAATAAAGATTGAATATCAATTGATTTGCTTCCTTGTGATGGTGTGTTGTACACGTCATAGACGTGAACTACGATCGACTTGTGTCTTGGCTATTTCTACAGTCCTTAAAGTCGACTGTCCAAACCATGTCCAAGCACCTTGTCATCACAATCAGCACAAAAACCATAAACTCACCACCGACTCCTGTAGAATTTTGGTCCCATCCAACAAACTCAAACCCCCTTTGTTCCTGTTCCCTCCATTTTCCACAACAGGAAGTGAAACAGGAAGCAGTCATCACTGCCTCTCCAGCAGTGGGCGATGTGGAGAATAGAATACTTATAGAAAATAATATACAGAAGACAGAGAGAGAGAGAGAGAGAGAGCGAGCGGAGGTGAGACAGAGAGAGAGAGAGAGAGTTTATTATTATTAGAAAACCTTTATTTTGATTATGAAAGCATTAATGGTGGAAATGCCATGCAGGATTCTGCACTGCAAATCTCCAGTACACTTTGTCAATGGTGGCTGTATAATATACCCCACATTGGTTTAAAACTAGAATCCAAATGTAAATGACATCGCCCAGGATTATCAGAGCGATGTGTTACACACGTTGTTACATTTTTTTCCACCAATAAACGTAATAGTCCTGTCCTTCCAATTGTTTGACACTGTTAAAGGACAGGTGATGTCTGTATCTGCCCAATTCTGGTGCGATCATCATTGCTGGAAACGAGTCTTCAGCGTTCGGCCTTCATTTTAATGACGGAAAGTCATAAAGGAGCATCCATTTTCCAACATCTGTCCAACATCTGTCCAGCTTCCCTTTAGGACCGGAGTCCACGTCTTCGAGTCAACACAACGGATTTACTCAAATTCCATCCGGTCGCTTCCACCAAATCCTTCGTTATTATAATCTTCCCATTCCTCAATTTTTGCTCAAACCGCGGCACTATTTCGCGAGACCAAATTCAAACGAGATCCATTAATCAGTGGTTCTAACACACAAATATGGTTCTAACCGATACACAGATTTTCCTTCATTAAAGTCCATGACTTTCGAACACCTTCATCAAAACGTGAACTCACTGTCGAATCCATTTTTTGTACAATCCGTCCAAAATAATTCTTTCGTTAATCCTAACTTCCCAACCACACCTACAAGCTTAAAAGCTATATCTGTCCAAGACAGCTTTTTATACAGTAACCGCTTTCCGGCTTGCAAGGTGTATTAAACCTTGTCCTTCCTCCTCTAAAGGAGGGTACAACACACTCTCTGGAAGCCAGTGTAATTTGTCCGCCCAAAAAAATGAACGAGAGGCTTGAATCTTCTCTAACAAGCCCACTGGGGGTTCTAATCCTGCTAAGCGGTGCCATAACAGGGATGCCACTAAATTGTTAATTACAAGGATTCTCCGTCTAAAACACATTCTTGTTAAAAGCCACTTCCACCTCCCCAATCTTCCTTGAACTTTTTCTAAAACACTCTCCCTCCCAATTCTTCTGCACTGTTGCCTCATCACCTAAAAATACCCCCGAATATTTAAAAACCTCCCTTCGCCCCTAACATTCCACCAGGTAATATTGGTTTCTCAATCTCTGAACTCTTTGACCAGTTAACGTTTGAAGAGGAAATTTGATCAAAACTTTCCCTGCTAGTCTGTTAATAATATCTTGTTGATCATTAACTAAAATGGTTACATCATCAGCATATGCTGACATCTGTACAGTAAAAACACTTCAAAATGGCTCCGAAGCAATTATATATATAACATACTGTACCAGACATCCTTGTCTAATTCCTCTACCTACTGTACCTTAAACGGAGCACTCAAGCCAATCTTCAATATATTTCAATATCCTCATAAAGGACTTTTATGATGTCTGTAAAACCAGGAGGAAATCCAAAAGCTTTAAAAGGATCCCATAAGTAATTATGTTCCACCCGGTCAAAAGCTTTTTCCTGCTCCAGTGAAATCAGACCAACCTTTAGGTCAAAAAGCCTAGAAACCTCTAAAACATCTCTAATTGACGAGACGTTCTCCACAATTGATCGGTCAGGTGTAGAGTATGACTGATCTATACGTGCGATCGTTCACTTCACCCCTTTTAACCGATTAACCAAAGTCTTAGATGTAGGGCTTTATAATCAGCACACATCAATGCCACTGGTGTTCAATTTTTAATGCCCTATGAGTTCGCTTTCTTTTTTTTAGGAGCAGGGTTAAAACTGGCTCTTCGACAGCTCTGTGGCAGCTTTCTTTCTTTCATTCATTCATTCATTCATTCATTCATTCAAGCTATCATTGAAAACTTCAAGCAAATCTTCTCCTCAAAACTCCCAATACTGTAGGTCTTATAAAAATCAACAGGTAACCCATCAGTTCTGGTGCCTTACCGTTTTTAAGCCAATAAATGATCTTCTTTATGCGCACTGGCATAGAGTTCTTCATAAAACTTAATTGCTCTTCTGCGTATGTCAGAAGGTTTTTTTTCTGCGTATATCAGAGTTCTTTCCCAGCATCAGATCTTAAACAGTGAATTAATTAACAGTGAATTTTCTCTCTAGGCTAAAAAAAAAAGCTAAAAAACCTAGACAGGGCATCCATTTCAGATATATTCTGAACTCCTAATAGATCAGCCAAAATTGATCAGCTTTTATTTCGTATTTTTCAGTGCCTTAACATGATCTTGATTTCCGATGGACCCACGTAAATTCTGAAGCTCTACAATTTTGGTTTCTAATTTTTGAAAAGTTTTTTTTTAACAAAAACTGTTCTGTTCGAAGCTTTCCAGCATCCCACCATTGTTGCATCATCCATCCATCCATCCATCCATCCATCTTCTATACCGCTTTATCCTTTTCAGGGTCACGGGGAACCTGGAGTCTATCCCAGGGAGCACGGGGCACAAGGCGGGGTACACCCTGGACAGGGTGCCAATCCATCCATCGCAGGGCACAATCACATACACACTCACACACCCATTCATACACTACGGACACTTTAGACACGCCAATCAGCCTACCATGCGTGTCTTTGGACTGGGGGAGGAAACCGGAGTACCCGGAGGAAACCCCCGCAGCAGAAGAAGAGAACAGGAGAACATGCGAACTCCACACACACACACACAGGGCAGTGGTGAGAATCAAACCCCAGGAGGTGTGAGGCTAATGTGCTAACCACTAATCCACCGTGCGCCCACCAAGTATGCTTTTCTCCTGAAAGAAACATGTTTCAACAATGGAGACTTACAACCTAAAGGAATCTTCTACATGGTTGAGACAATCTGACCATGTCTGGAAAGTTTCTATAAGGTGTGCACATTTGACAGCATGACTTAACAAGAGGCAAAACTTTCACAAAGCTATCATTCAGGGTTATTCCTTTCTCAACAACCTCATTCACTTTTTCAAACTTATCCAAAGATAGGACGACATCATCCGAGATGCGGACCAGACACTATTATATCCAACAACTTTTCCATTCGCCATACTAACCTCCTCCACTGACTTTAATTCCATGCCTGCAGGTGAGCTGGCCAAAATCTGCTCCTCCCAAAATGTCCATGGCCGCCAGTTTAAAACTGGATAACCCTCCCTAATCCCACTCTTCCTCCTACAAACTCTTCCTCCCACCATCCCGATTCAACAAGATAGAACGTAACAGACTGTAAAAGTTGAGAAAAAACTTCAGCCAACTTCAGTTTCTATGTGAACACAGGCAGCTATGAATCCGAGTGAATGTCCATGACGGAGTCCCACAAGGCTCAATCCTTGGACCGCTGCTGTTCAACCTGTATATGCTCCCATTAGGCCAAATTATAAAGAGGAATCAAACTGCATACCACAGCAATGCAGACGACACCCCATTCTCACCCCAACCAAAACCATCTGAGCAGATCACTCTAGACACTCAGGTCTTTTCATTCCACTCTAGTCCTCAGGTCTTTCAGATACACTCAGAATTGATTTTAAAGAACTATTACTAGTTTATAAATAACTACATGGCCTCGGACCTGAATACATTACGGATATGTTTACTGAATATGAACTGAACATGCGTCTCAGGTCGTTAGGATCCGGTCAGGTGGAAATACCAAGGGTTCGCTCAAAACAAGGTGAGAAGTTTTAGCATTTTATACCAACCGTCGCTGGAACCAGCTTCGTGAGGAAGTAAGGTGTGCTCAAACTCTAGAGGCACGTTTGAAACCAGACTGAAAACACATCTATTTAGCCTTGCATTTACTGACTGAACACTACACTGCACTGTACTGATTCACTGACTGAACACTACGCTGCACTGTACTGATTCACTGACTGAACACTACGCTGCACTGTACTGATTCACTGACTGAACACTACGCTACACTGTACCGATCTACTGACTGAACACTACGCTACACTATACCGATCTACTGACTGAACACTACGCTGCACTGTACTGATTCACTGACTGAACACTACGCTGCACTGTACTGATTCACTGACTGAACACTACGCTGCACTGTACTGATTCACTGACTGAACACTACGCTACACTGTACCGATCTACTGACTGAACACTACGCTACACTATACCGATCTACTGACTGAACACTACGCTGCACTGTACTGATTCACTGACTGAACACTACGCTACACTGTACCGATCTACTGACTGAACACTACGCTACACTGTACCGATCTACTGACTGAACACTACGCTACACTGTACCGATCTACTGACTGAACACTACGCTGCACTGTACCGATCTACTGACTGAACACTACGCTACACTATACCGATCTACTGACTGAACACTACGCTGCACTGTACTGAT
>NC_071263.1:29846663-29906663 GCF_023375685.1 Ictalurus furcatus
TAATTGAGACTGTAACACACACTGATAGAGACTGTAACACACACTAATAGAGACTGTAACACACACTAATAGAGACTGTAACACACACTGATGGACTGTAACACACACTAATAGAGACTGCAACACACACTAATAGAGACTGTAACACACACTAATAGAGACTGTAACACACACTAATAGAGACTGTAACACACACTAATAGAGACTGCAACACACACTAATAGAGACTGTAACACACACTAATTGAGACTGTAACACACACTGATAGAGACTGTAACACACACTAATAGAGACTGTAACACACACTGATGGACTGTAACACACACTAATAGAGACTGCAACACACACTAATA
Source organism: Ictalurus furcatus (assembly GCF_023375685.1). Lineage (NCBI taxonomy): Eukaryota > Metazoa > Chordata > Actinopteri > Siluriformes > Ictaluridae > Ictalurus > Ictalurus furcatus. The sequence goes on from NC_071263.1 coordinate 29,847,017, forward strand.
GAGACTGTAACACACACTAATTGAGACTGTAACACACACTAATAGACTGTAACACACACTAATAGACTGTAACACACACTAATAGAGACTGTAACACACACTAATAGAGACTAACACACACTAATAGAGACTGTAACACACACTGATGGACTGTAACACACACTGATGGACTGTAACACACACTAATAGAGACTGTAACACACACTAATAGAGACTGTAACACACACTAATAGACTGTAACACACACTAATAGAGACTGTAACACACACTAATAGAGACTGTAACACACACTAATTGAGACTGTAACACACTAATTGAGACTGTAACACACACTAATAGAGACTGTAACACACACTAATAGTGACTGTAACACACACTAATTGAGACTGTAACACACACTAATTGAGACTGTAACACACACTAATTGAGACTGTAACACACACTAATAGTGACTGTAACACACACTAATTGAGACTGTAACACACACTAATAGAGACTGTAACACACACTAATAGTGACTGTAACACACACTAATTGAGACTGTAACACACACTAATTGAGACTGTAACACACACTAATGGACTGTAACACACACTAATAGAGACTGTAACACACTGATGGACTGTAACACACACTGATGGACTGTAACACACACTGATGGACTGTAACACACACTGATGGACTGTAACACACTGATGGACTGTAACACACACTGATGGACTGTAACACACACTAATAGAGACTGTAACACACACTGATGGACTGTAACACACACTGATGGACTGTAACACACTGATGGACTGTAACACACACTGATGGACTGTAACACACACTAATAGAGACTGTAACACACACTGATGGACTGTAACACACACTAATAGAGACTGTAACACACACTGATGGACTGTAACACACACTAATAGAGACTGTAACACACACTGATGGACTGTAACACACACTGATGGACTGTAACACACACTAATAGAGACTGTAACACACACTAATAGAGACTGTAACACACACTGATGGACTGTAACACACACTGATAGAGACTGTAACACACACTGATGGACTGTAACACACACTGATGGACTGTAACACACACTGATGGACTGTAGTGACGATACCTGATTTTTTTCTGGTTTAAACGTGTTTAAAGGCGGTGGTCTAGTCCAGTGGTTTTCAAAGTGGGGGCCGCCAGGGGGGCCTCAACAATTTGGTGTGAAAAATAAATAAATGTATGTTTTCTCTTTCTCACTCTCAGACACACACACAATCAATTCCTGATGTAATGTAAAGATGTAAGATGTAATTATTAATAAAAAAGGGGGATATATTCAGAAGTCTGTATTTTTAATGTGTTTTAAAGACATCTTGCAAAAGGGGGGCCTCGGTCACATGTCAATGCCATTTGGGGGGCCTCGCCCTGGAAAAGTTTGGGAACCCCTGGTCTAGACACTGTTAAAACCCTCTGGGACACTTTTACTAATAATAATAATAATAATAATAATAATAATCTGGAAACTTCAGAGGTGAACTACAAGCAGGTCATTTTAATAATTTAAATGTGGAGCTCAGAAAATCCACTCAAGCAGCTGTAACCCGACTCTGAATACCAGCAACTTTCCTCACGTAAATATTGATGTAACTTGTGGACTTAAGTTGCCGACTCTGCGAGAACAACGACAACACACACACGCACACGCGCACACACACACGCTGTTATTTATCACACATGGTTCTACGCTTTATTGAGTGTATGTAAACACATTCCAACGATAAGGAGAGATTGCACACTGGAAGGTGACTATTGCATCTTTCATTTTCTCTTTTTTCAATTCCTCCATTTCTGTTTGCGCAGTGGAGCATTATGGGATTGCTGGAGGCATCGACTCACTTAATGTGATCAAAGCTTATTAAAGCCTCGTGTCTGACACTCTAGCGTTCACCACCCCAGCTCACCCACACACTATATATTATATATATACACATATAAACACTTCCGTATTCCGCACACTTCAGTTATCCGTGCACACTTCCGTATTCCGCACACTTCAGTTATCCGTGCACACTTCCGTATTCCGCACACTTCAGTTATCCGTGCACACTTCCGTATTCCGCACACTTCAGTTATCCGTGCACACTTCCGTATTCCGCACACTTCCGTATTCCGCACACTTCAACTATCCATGCACACTTCCGTATTCCGCACACTTCAACTATCCGTGCACACTTCCGTATTCCGCACACTTCAGTTATCCGTGCACACTTCCGTATTCCGCATACTTCCGTATTCCGCACACTTCAACTATCCGTGCACACTTCCGTATTCCGCATACTTCCGTATTCCGCACACTTCAGTTATCCGTGCACACTTCCGTATTCCGCACACTTCAACTATCCATGCACACTTCCGTATTCCGCACACTTCAACTATCCGTGCACACTTCCGTATTCCGCACACTTCAGTTATCCGTGCACACTTCCGTATTCCGCATACTTCCGTATTCCGCACACTTCAACTATCCGTGCACACTTCCGTATTCCGCATACTTCCGTATTCCGCACACTTCAACTATCCATGCACACTTCCGTATTCCGCACACTTCAGTTATCCGTGCACACTTCCGTATTCCGCATACTTCCGTATTCCGCACACTTCAACTATCCGTGCACACTTCCGTATTCCGCATACTTCCGTATTCCGCACACTTCAGTTATCCGTGCACACTTCCGTATTCCGCACACTTCAGTTATCCGTGCACACTTCCGTATTCCGCATACTTCCGTATTCCGCACACTTCAACTATCCATGCACACTTCCGTATTCTGCATACTTCCGTATTCCGCACACTTCAACTATCCGTGCACACTTCCGTATTCCGCACATATCGGTTATTCGTGCACACTTCCATAGTCCGCACACTTCCGTATTCCGCACACTTCAGTTATCCGTGCATACTTCCGTATTCTGCGCATCAGTTATTCATGCACACTTCCGTATTCCATACACATCCTACAAAATACTGAACGCTATACACTTCCGTATTCCGCACACATCAATTATCCATGCGCACTTCCGTATTCCGCACACTTCCGTATCCCGCACACATCAGTTATTCATGCGCACTTCCGTATTCCGTACACATCCTACAAAATACTGAACGCTACACACTTCCGTATTCCGCACACATCGGTTATCCGTGCACACTTCCGTATTCCGTACACTTCCGTATTCCGCACACATCGGTTATCCGTGCACACTTCCTGCACTATATTGAATCCCGTACACTAGAGTATTCTGTACACTTCAACATTCCCTTCACCTCAGCATCTCATACATGTCAGTATTCCTTCTCAGTCTCTATCCTCCCTCGATCAATTTTGCTCTCCATCACTCCCTATTTTTTTCTTTTTCACATTTTCTTTCCTCTACCTTTCTATCTCTATTCCTTTCACTTTTTTTCTCTTTGACCTTCTGTCTGGTGAATATCCTTCTCTCTCTGTCCCCTCTCTCTCTCTCTCTCTCTCTCTCTCTCTCTCTCTGTGTGTGTGTGTGCTTCAGTCTTTTTGGACATCTCTACAGTCTCTTTTTCAGACCACGATCAGTTTCTCTGCATGACTTATGACTAGAAATGACAGAAATTCCATTCATGTTCGCTTTTATAATATATACATTATACTTGTTATAAATGTTTCACTATAAAGTGTTAAATAGGAAGTAAAAATTCACACAATCATTATTAACATTCGTCACAAATACCAACAACAAACAACTACACACACACACACTCACACACACCCTAAAGCATGTGAAATGCCCTTTAAACCTGAACCGAGACTAACTCCATCAGCAAAGCTGTACTTTAACAGAGCACACACACACACACACACACACACACACACGATCTGTGGCAGTTTTATGACATGAAAGCTATCAAGAACCTTTGAAGCTGAGCAAAGGCAAAACTGAACAATAACCAGAAAGAGAGAGAGAAAGAGAGAGAGAGAGAGAGAGAGAGAGAGACAGGAAGGTATGTAAACAGACAGACAGTTGGTGCTTTATTGATCCCAAAAAGTGAATTTTTTTTAGTTCGGACAGTAATGCAGAGAGTGTGCCAGACAGACAGCTAGACAGAGACACAAACGCAGAGTGAGAGAGAGAGAGAGAGAGAGAGAAAGCGGTGGATAGATAGATAGATAGATAGATAGAGACAGAGAGACAATTAGACCAAAATGCAAAGACAGGCAGAGAAGTTGTAACACTACAAAATGTGGAAATGTTCAAGGGGAGGGGGGGTAAATACTTATGCAACATACTGTAAAACCCTAATTTGTAAACCGTGTGTTTATGAAAAGAACACAACCTTCACACCTCATTTGTTTGGACACTGCCGCTTTAGATCAGCGAACACACAGACACGCTGACTGTTTAAATCGTGTGTGTGTGTGTGTGTGTGTGTGTGTGTGTGTGTCCATTTCCTCAGGCGTGCCTTTGGGTATTTTGTCTTATCTGTAGATGATGAGTGAAGAAGGGTCTTTTAAAAAAAAAAAAAAAAAACCCCTCCTCTATGTCCATGTTCCTGATGGCCTGCATCCACAGAGAGGTTCTCTCGTGGCCGCGGGTCTCAGACGGAGGGGTGAAAGCCACATGCAGAGAAAATGACTCAGAAAGAAGACGACGAAGTAAAAATATAGAGGAGGCAAAATTCACACGAATATGGAGGAAAAGCAAAAGAGAGAGAGAAAGAGACAGAGAGAGATAATATGGTGCTATATATGCACACAGATGAAGAGTCGCTAAACGTAGCCAGTTAGCTAGCAACTGGATAAACTAGCTAACAATTTGCTAGCTATTATTAATGGTTAGCCATGAGGAAGTAGAGGAGGTGGATTTAACACAAATATGAAGGAAAAGCAAAAACAGAGAGAGAGAGGGAGGGAGAGAGAGAAAGAGAGAGCAGGAGAGAGGGAGAGAGAGAGGGGGAGGGAGAGAAAGAGAGGGAGGAAGAGCGAAGGGGGGGGAGAGAAAGAGGGGGGAGAGAGAAAGAGAGGGGGTGGGGGAGAGAGAGACAGAGAGAGAGAGAGAGGAAACACTCCAACATCAGATAACCACCATCATGATGGACAGAGCTTTAAAACGGTTGATGTTATGATTAGAACATTAAGTCGTATTAAAGGTTAGTGTTGAAGTGGTGTGTGTGTGTGTGTGTGCGCGTGTGTGTGTGTGTGTTTGAGATACACAGGAGACACACACTTTCTGATCAACTCTCCATCATCTCTCTGTGCTCCAGAATAAATCTGTTGCTACTGATGAAGAATCTCTCAGAACATCAAAGTGTGTTTCATCTCCACCTCGCTGATTGTGTCTGTCTCTGGGATTTACAGCTCTCATATCCGTGCGTGTGTGTGTGTGTGTGTGTGTGTGTGTGAGAGAGAATATTTATGTATCCGACATCACCTAAACACACTGTATACACAATCGGTGTGTAATTAATGTTTCTGCTGGCAGGTAACAACCAAGCGTGTGTGTGTGTGTGTGTGTGTGTGTGTGTGTGTGTGTGTGTGTGTGTGTGTGTGTGTATTCCATATCAGAAAAACATCCTTACACTGCACACATCATTCACACCTCCCAGCACACTGTCAGGAAAATGCAAAAGGCAACACACGCACATTTTATATATATATACACACATATAAATAAATAAAATCAATCAGATCTACATAAACACGACCATCCCAGTCCCCTGACCTGAACCCCATAGAAACCCTGTGGGGTGAACTGAAGAGGAGAGTCCACCAGCATGAACCTGGAAATGTGAAGGATCTGGAGAGGTTCTGTACGGAGGAACGCTCTCAGATCCCTCGCCGTGTGTTCTCCAACCTCATCAGGCGTTACAGGAGAAGACTCAGAGCTGTTATCTTGGCAAAGGGATGTAGCAGTGTTGACTAAAAGGGTGCTAATAATTGTTGCTCACCTATATTTAACAAAGATTTTTTGTTCTAAACCCGTGCTGTGTTTGTAATCGTTTGATGTCCATAAGAGCAGAGTAATTCAGTGAATTATTTGAACAAAAGATCGAAAGGTTAAACAATAAAGACAAGTTTTCACAGGCTTCTTCGCTCCTATGTACCGAGGGTGCCAATATTAACGGAGGGCGCTGTAAATACACACACACACACTCTCCACCCACACACTATGCATTCCGGGTGTAATTTCTCAAAATACTATAATTTGTTAATGAGGCAGGACAGAAGATAAAATGAGAGAGAAGAAAAGACGGACAGAATGAGAAATACAGAACGAGACCGCGTGTGAGACCGACAGAGCGAGAAACGACGAGAGAGAGAACGTGAGAAAGACAGAGTGAGAGACAGAACATGAGAAAGACAGAACGAGAAAGTGATTGAGCGAGAAAGACAGAATGAGAGTGTGCGTGAGAGAGAAGCGAGAGCGAGAGAGATGGACGTTCCGTCCTGCAGGGGGCTTCTGTCCTCCCAGTCCGATGAGGATCTTCTGAGCGTGAGAGCTCCTGTGGTGCTTCTGTTGTGCAGTGGGGATTAGTCTAACTGGAGCTTCTGTCCTGTCGGGTTTGATTACCTCTCAGCCTGCTGACTGAACTCCGACACCGCAGTGTGTTCAAACCACAGCCATGAGACCTGATAAAGTATCAATGCTTTTATTAAAGGTGGAATTATTTACAGGTAACCAAAGACAAGATTCTGCGCAAAACCGGGTAGAAAGTGTTTATACATACATTTATATATATATATATATATAGAATTTTATTTATATCCTGCAATAACCAAGAAAAAAAAAAACTAACTGTATAAAACAAAAAATTCAGGAAAACCCCCACTGAGCATTCAGTGGAACATTGTCAGCGATATTTACACAAAATATTTACATTTACACACACCTTTAATTCCACTCACAACCCACTCCATTTCATCTCAACACAAAACCCGCGCGGGACTGCTGCGGCTTTAAAAACCCGGAGAGAATAGTAACTCGGTATGGCTCGGAGAGAAACAGGACGCTTATTATTCGAGTTAGTTTGTTTAGTTCGTCACGGATTAAACGGAACCGAAACACGAACTGATCGAATTCTTTACGATCTGAAAATAAAAGACGGAAGTTTCAGGGTGGAATCGATCAAACCCGTACGTTCGAGCTGTAGTTTTGCTTAATTGTACACCAATCTATTTATCCTAAGAGGCTTTTTTTTTTTTTTTTTTTTTTTTTTTTAAGGCATCATTTTTTATTTTACAACACAACTTAAAAGGTAAAACACGTCAAAGAATCGATTCAGTGTCATGCCAAAGATCCAAAATACAGCAAACTAAAATAATCTAAAATCTATATACGGAAAAACAAACAAACAAAAAAAAAAACAATAAAAATCATGAAATGGTGAGAATTGCTTGAAATTAATTGATTAATTAATTTTTAAAAAATCTATTTCAGGTACAACTGTTTGCAAAGGATGAGAAGTCTCAAATAAAATTGCAATTGTTCTTTAAAGGTGCAGAAAGTAATATTGATATTTTTGGATCTGAATAGTTTCTTCATTTCAGGCTTCCTTTTAGCGCTAAGCCCCGCCCTCTTAAAAAAAAAAAAAAAAAAAAAAAAAAAAAGAAGCTATCCTGCTAGTGATGTGTACAGTAGCATAAGAAAGGGGCGTGGTCTGGTGGAAGGCTCTAGACATTACATGCTGCTGCTTCAAGCTGAAATCTTGAGCTATACCGAAAAACCCCCCACAAAAAATGAGCCCTCCTTTTCTTAATAATAATAGAACATTTAAGGTGAAATTGTTTAGTTCCAGTCAAAGTAGAACATATTTAATTAATGTGAAAATGTGTCTTGTGACCTTTAATTTACACACACACACACACACACACTTTATCATATATCTTAAGGTGGAACAGTTTCACACCAGGGCCTCACTGAATGATTGTGCATCTCCATCAACAATACCACCTTAAAACTCTAACGCTGGCTCTAAGTGTGATTAAAGCATGATTCTGAAATATTTATTAAAAACTAAAAATTCAGAATAATGATAATAATGAAATTATATCGATGCCAAAACTTAAATTTAATTCCTTAATTTTGCTCTTCGAAAAAATTCCCGAGACGAACAGTGTGCGTTCGTGTTACTGCTCTTATATTCAGACGTGTGAAATAATGAAATTAAATCAATTCCAGGTGCCATTATTATTATTTTTTTTAAATAATAAACTAAACACCGCATGATTTGCAGGTACTGCTCAAACCCTAAATCACGTATTGAAATATTTTCTTTAGTATAATCCCGTTCGTTGCGTGCATTTTTATTTCTGGCCACTGCAGAACATACACATACAGACTTTTGAAATTAAAACGTAGAATTTATTCTCCCTGTTGAGAAATCCTGTTTAACACCCAATAAGCTCCACTTAAATAATTCTATACTTTGTATATTATTCTTTTTTTTTTTTTTTTTTTATTATTTTTGAAAAATAATTCATTATTTTCACTCATTCTTGAAATGTTCGCTGGACATATGTCATTATTTTGAAATTTCCAAACAATTATTTAGACGCCATTAATTCACCATTGATGGAATTAAAAAAAAAATGGAGCAATTTAAATAAAAATGAAAAGCAACAGCTCATAATTGAACAGGTGTGTGTGTGTGTGTGTGTGTGTGTGTGTGAGAGAGAGAGAGAGAGAGATAAAAGTGTCTCCATATTGATGTTTACAGACTTTGGAGTTGCCAGCTCCTCTGAAATCCTGCTAACAGCGCTCCAGATAGTCGATGACGCGGGAGATGGATTTCTGTCCTGTGGTGCCCACTGCGCACTACAGAGGGGGCGGAACAAGGGAGTGTGAGACACACACACAGAGAGAGAGAGAAAGAGAGATTTCACAAGAGTCTCTGTGAACAGGCTGCCAGATATTTGAACAAAAACTCCAACAATACGTTTCTGCTAAAATATTAGTGACACTGAAGCTAATTTGTTGGTTGGTGCGATATTATCCACCTAACGTTGCTCCTAAAAACATAAGCGCAACAAGTTCTCTTCTCGCTCAACATTTCTGAGCCAACGCCATATTAATCAGAGTAGCAGAATGCAGTGCAGCTACACGACGCAGATTTGTGGCTAGTTAGTGATCTACGGGACGACGAGCACCATGTTGTTGACGGCGTATTAGCGTGAAAGTTAAAGCATAGGATGCTGATGTGTTTGAGTGGAGCGTACAGACGAAGCTAAAGCGCCGCCGCATAGCTTTCTTTAAAATCTCACTTTACCATTTTCAACCGTATTTCGAAACTGCGTATCTGGCAACCCAGATCTCGCGCCTCCTGTAACGCGCACCGTTTTTAATCGGAGTTTCACCGTCAGCTCCATGAGGCGCGTCACTGCCAGATGTTTTTAAAACACCATGATTAATTTCAGAGTGACGGATGTTTTGGAACAGTTTAGTCAGATGCGGCGCCTCGTCCCGGTCTCCGCTGGGAGCCCATTAAAACAGGAGGGAATGCAATCCCAAAAAGAGTGCAATCCCACAGAGCATTATTATAACGCATTTTATCTGTATACGCCGAGTGTTCGATAAATATATTTATCATGACACGAACATCACAGCGAGTAAGAAAACTAACAAACACACACACACGCACACTTTTATATCGCGACCTTCAGACCTGACCCATCATTAGCTAGCTTCTGTTTGGCTTCTACTGTTCCTAGTTTCCTAGCAACAGTAACCTCAGTGTAAACTCAAAACAATGCTGTGCGTTTCATCTTTAAATATTAATAACTGCACAAGTTCACAAGTTCTCCTTGAACACTATTAATATTAATGCGATGTAAATTTAGCTTTATTATGCAATAGATGTTATTGTTTATAATCCTTGTTATTGTTGTTATTAATGAAAAAAGCAATAACTTATTATTATAGTATTGTACACAGCTCACAGTCAGGTTCATGAAGTTGAGGAACTTCTTCAGCATCTCAGTCATGATGGAGAAATCTCCTTTAGGCAGGCTGTCTCTCACAGCCGTTACATTCACCTGTTACACACACACACACACATCAGTAAAAGACTAAAGCTTTCCAAAGCAACACAACCTGTATTACAGTGTACTGTAGCATTATTACATTCTTATTACTACAGTATAAACTGTAAGGAAGTCGATATAAAGGAAATTCCAGGTGATGGAGGTGGTACTGACCGGACTGTCCTGACACACACACCCCAGCAGCAGCGCAGTGTATGACGCCACTATACTGTCCTCCATGTGTTTCCCAGCATGATGCAGGACTAACACACACACAAACACACACATTGTATTTGTAGTGTGAACACCTGATGATTCCCACATGTGTATAGAGTGATGAGAATAAGTGTGTGTGTGTGTGTGTACCTTTATTAAAATCGAGCTCCTCCTCCTCTTCCTCTTTCTCCTTCTCCTTCTTGTCGTCCGTGTTATTTTCTGAGGCGACCCACTGCATCTCTCCGCTCGTCACCTGCCACTGCCCGCTCTCATCCGCCTGAGGCTTCGGTGCCTCGCTGATGATATCATCAGCCTGCGCCTCGGCCAGCACGGCCGCTCTCTCGCGCTCCAGGAAGAACTGCACACACGTGCGCACACATTTAATTTCTTAATTTCATGTGGATTAGATATGATACTATAAAGCCGCAGTAAATGCTGGATTAATCAGCACCAGGACAATTTTTATGATAACGCTAATGACTGTGTGTTAATGATTGTGTTATGATATCCTAACGAATCAATACAGTGACTCGTTTACCTTAACGACTCAGTGTTAGGATTCATATCCTAACCAATCAATAGTGATTTGATTACCTTAACGACTCAGTGTTATGATTCTTACCTTAACAAATCAATGCAGTGACTCGTTTACCTTATTGCCTCAGTGTTATGTTTTCATATCCTAACGAATCAACAAGTGACTCGTTTACCTTATTGCCTCAATGTTATGATTCTTACCCTAACGAATCAATAGTGACTCGTTTACCTTAACGCTTCAGTGTTACGATTCACAATCTAACAAATCAATACAGTGACTCGTTTACCTTAATGCCTCAGTGTTATGATTCATATTCTAACAAATCAATACAGTGACTCGTTTACCTTAACGCTTCAGTGTTACGATTCACAATCTAACAAATCAATACAGTGACTCGTTTACCTTAATGCCTCAGTGTTATGATTCATATTCATATGATTCATAACATAGATCAAACCAAAGAAATAATAATTGGCTTTCGGAGGAAAGCTCTCCCTCTGCAGCCTCTTCTTAGTGATCATAATCACCCAGCTCACTCTTTGTTCAGGTGGAATAACTCAGGATATATCCTAAAACATCAAAGGCTAATGTGGATCGCCACTCATAAGCCACTTTTTTAATAACAGTCTTCTGAGCCACAGTCAGACTGACTGCAAAAGACACTGAGGCTGGAGGGAAATCTCTCACCTCCCATCTTACTCATAGCAGGGACACTTCATTCATACGCTCGACGGTCTCTGAACGGCTTGTATTTTTAAAATTCGTACTGGCTATGCCCGATAGAGGTTTTATATAATCGTTTATTTTAAATTTCTTATATTTGTTAAATTAAATTAACATGTATATACAGGTTTTATTTGGCAGTGTTGTGTTTATTGACTGAGTGTTATGCACAAGAATTCCAATGTACCTGTACTGCTTTGTACCTGTGCAAATGGCAATAAATCAAATCATATCCTAACGAATCAATACAGTGACTCGTGTACCTTAACGCTTCAGTGTTATGATTAATAATCTAATGAATCAATACAGTGATTCGTTTACCTTAACGCCTCAGTGTTATGATTCATAATCTAACGAATCAATAGAGTGACTCGCTTACCTTAATGCCTCAGTGTTATGATTAATAATCTAACGAATCAATACAGTGACTCATTTACCTTAACACTTCAGTATTATGATTCATAATCTAACGAATCAGTACAGTGACTCGTTTACCTTAACATTTTCATAATGAATCAGTGCTAGGATTCTTATACTAATAACTAACTGCTGTGATTCTTATCTGAAAGAATCAGTTATGTGAATCTTTTGCATTAACGAGTTGATTTTTATCGTGCTCAATCAGTGCTGTGATGCTAATAAATCAGCGCATTTGAAAAATCAAATAAACAACAACATTTAAATATATATCAGTCCAAAGTTAACATGCTGATGTTTATATTATTATGCACATCACGGCTGCTGCGGTTTCCTTTCCACAATCTCAGAACTCTAAACAGTGCAAATGAGTGGTGCGACTCCTGTAAGCTGCTGCTCGCTGGTGGACTGTCACGGTACAGCAGGCACACAATACTGTCTCAACCGGTAAACATATTGTTCTTAATCGCACACCTACAGTACCTGCACCAGTGCAGCGAGAGCACTTTCTTTCGCGTCCGGTCTCTTCTCCTTCATATCCTCCATCTCCTTGTTGACCTTCTGCGCTTCCTTCTCTCCCTCCATCCTCCTGTCTTTCTCCGTCTCCGGCAGAAAGCTCGAATCCACCTCCAGTTCTACCAGACAGTGTCTGTTCCTGGAGCTGTACTCCACCAGGTTTATCAGCAGACCCAGACCCTGCACGCATGCACGCACACGCGCACACACAGTTGTCACTACATGCGTGTACCAGTGTTTTTATTGCTGTATGGTGCTAATAAACAGTGATGCAATGCCGGTGTTTTAAAGACGTACGAGCACACGGATGTCAAATCTCTGCTCCTGAGGGAGAAACTGAGGAACTTTAAGCACACTGTTCAGCACAGTCACGATCAGTTCATCCTGCTCGCCCATCTTAGTGCTGCCCCACTCTGTCAGACAGACAGACAGACAGACAGGTTATTATGATCATTTTTATTCATGTTCTACTTTAAAGTGCATTCTTCAAGCTCTTCAATATTTTAACGGAAAGACATAATAACAGGGACGTGTTTATACTAACGACTCTGTGTCAGGATCCCTATTGTAATGAATCAGTTCTGTGACTCCTTTATAATACTGACACATTGCCATGATTCTTAAGTGTCATGAATCAGTTCCATGACTCCTTTATACCAATGGCCCTGTGTCATGTTCCCTATTGTAATGAATCAGTTCTGTGACTCCTTTATAATACTGACACATTGCCATGCTTCTTAAGTGTCATGAATCAGTTCCATGACTCCTTTATACCAATGGCCCTGTGTCATGTTCCCTATTGTAATGAATCAGTTCTGTGACTCCTTTATAATACTGACACATTGCCATGATTCTTAAGTGTCATGAATCAGTTCCATGACTCCTTTATACCAATGGCCCTGTGTCATGTTCCCTATTGTAATGAATCAGTTCTGTGACTCCTTTATAATACTGACACATTGCCATGATTCTTAAGTGTCATGAATCAGTTCCATGACTCCTTTATACCAATGGCCCTGTGTCATGTTCCCTATTGTAATGAATCAATTCTGAGAGTCCTTTATACTACTGACTCTGTGTCATGATTCTTATTTTAATGATTCAGTACAGGAACTTGTTGATACTAAACACTTATTGTTGTGATCCTTACCCTAATGAATCAGTGCTGGGACTCTTTTAGATTAATGACTCTTTTATATAAATAAGAGTCAAAGAAAGCGTAAAATTGTGCGTGTATGTGTGTGTGTGTGTGTTACCATTATCATGTGTGAGGTTCAGCATCACCCCCAGCACCGCCCTCATACAATCCTCCACTGCTTTTCCCACGTTGCTATGGTTACTGTGAGCAGAGGCGGCACTAGAGTTGATGACATCACGGCAGTAGAGATGAATCATGGATTCGCAATGCCTCAGGGCCCTACACACACACACACACACACACACACACACACATTATAAAGACACAAATGACATATTACAAACACACACCTTAAAGTTCAACTGCTCTGTATCACTGAGTGACAATATCACAGTCTCTCTCTCTCACACACACACACACCTGGCTGACGAGATGATCAGTTGTGAGTCTTTGTAAGCAATCAGGTAGGACTGATTCTCTGGATTATGAACCGTCACCTGGCGAATGAACACACACACACACACACACACACACACACACACAATTACTTTGTGGATAAGTATAATTATAATAAAGGTTAACTTTTTTCCTTTTACATGATTCCACGTTTCCTTTTAAAACGGGGTGTTAGGACAGGGATGTGCCGAGAGAATGACTTATTCCCACAACAGCCAAGAGCTGCTGAAATACACCACATGCCCACTGAATCTAAACACACGGACAGCTTCTATTTTTAACCAGATGACAGCCGAGCGGTTGTTGAAGAGTTTTGGAGGATTTCTCTCTCTCTCTGTAATAAAATCAGCGCTGTAGCTTATTTCATGATCAGTTATGTCAGCGTTACCTTTCATCCCCAACATCACCTCAGTCACCATGAGACGGAGGCGTAATCGTCGACAGTGGAAAAATTGAGCGACCCTCTAAGGCAGGGGGGTATTTTATATCGAAAGCCGCGGAGAAGACTGTAACCTGCAAACTCTACAAAGCGGAGCTTGTGTAGCACGGAAGCACGACAGCGATGCACATACTTCCAAAATGCTACACGGCGTGCAAGGGGTTGGGGGAAACTGGTGCGAAGCGCATTGTCATTACATGCTGTGTCTGCGCGCTTGCAGTGTACATTCAGTCGATTATTATAACGGGAGCGCTCTAGTAGTAACGAGGCCGCGTTGCTCCTCACTCGATGCAGACGCGGTGATAAACAGCGGGAGCGCAAGATCGGTAATGTCTAATTAAATCGGACAAACAGTTGTCCTAAAGTTTTAGTCTGAAGTTTATATTTGTAACACTCAGTTTGTGGATTTTATTTTAATTAAACAAAAAAAAATGGTATTAAATGTTGTTTTCTTTTCCCTCTCCAGCCAATTACTCATTAAAATTAATCGTCCGATTAATTGATTACGAAAATAATCTTTAGTTGAGGCCCTACGGTATCGTCACGCTTATCTTAATAAATCAGTGGCGCGACTCCGGCGAATCAGTGGCAAAGCCAGGACTCCCAAAAATCGTGACAACAATGAATCAAACTCAAAACAAACAAACAAACAAACAAACAAAAAACACAAGAAAATAATACTGTTCAGAGACGGGAAAATAAAACGGATGCACTCACACTCTCGAGAACTCGTAAACAGCGCTCTGCTCCCCATAATGAGGCCACCAGGTTCTCATGATCATCATCTGTATCTAGGTTTTCCACACACTCTTTCACTGAGACAGACACAGGCAGGGAATTAATTTATAGTACCATATTAATGTCAGTAGTAGTGTAACGACAGAGCTGCAAGACGACACAATACTTAACTCTGAAATAACATTACTACTATGAAAACCACCGTATTAGACTGAACAATAAGCGCTGTACACTTATAACGTGTGTGTACCTTTATCTATGATGTGGTCCAGTCCCCCCAGTAACCGGAGCTCTTCTTTAAACCAGTCTCCTGCTCTTTTAGATGTCAGTGAGAGAAGAGTCTCCATCGCCAGGTGACCCGTCTGAAAAACCAAAAAAAACCCAAAACACTCTTCATTCTCCTAAAGGATCAGTGTCATGACTCTGTACAGTGTACGCTATACAGTGACGCTATTCTCCAAATGAATCAGTGCTGGACAGTGATTCTTTATCCTCCAAATGAATCAGAGCTGTACAGTAACTCTATTCTCCAAATGAATCAGTGGTATACAATGACTCTTTATTCTCCAAATGAATCAGTGCTGTACATTGACTCTTTATTCTCCAAATGAATCAATGTTGTACAGTGATTCATTTTTATCCTAAAGAATCAGTCAGTGGTGTACAGTGACTATATTCTCCAAATGAATCAGTGCCAGATGTGACTAAATGAATCAGTGCTGCTAATTAAGATTCTAATAATCTAATTAAACTAATGACTCAAAGACATGATTCTCATCCTAACGAATCAGTGCCTCAGTCCCAGCGGCTGAAAGGACTCGGAGTTATGACTCACAGTGATGTTGTCTAGGTCCAGGTGTTTGTTGTGTACAGTTTCACACAGTTTCTGTATTTTCTCCTTCACTTTGCTCTGATGATCCTCAGACTCGTCCTGTTCCAGCTCCAGCAGACGGATCATCAGCTCCAGACAGCCACGGTCCAGGTCCATATTGAGCCGGTCCCGACTGAGAATGTAGAGCAGAGCTGCCGTGCACAATGCCAGGTTCTGACCAAACACACACACACACACTTATTATTATTATTATTACTATAATTGCACAATGATCATAATTATATTTATGAAATAGTTACCGGATGTTGTGGTGCGTCGCTCAGCATGTTGAACACCTGAGCCACTTTTCCTCTCGCTCTCAAATGCATGCGGAAACTCGGCATGGCACAGCGTGTGGCTAAACTGATTATACTGCTCACAAACACACACACACACACACACACACACACACACACACAACCAATGTAAATGTAAACACTCAGACAAATATAGATAAAACACTGGCACAAAAAAAAAACATTTTGTGTGTAGATGTTTTTTGGGTGTGTACATAAGGCAGTGTGTGTCTGTGTGTGTGTACCTAAGGCAATGTGTGTGTGTGTGTGTACACACTGTTTGTGTGCGTACCTAAGGCAGCGTGTGTGTGTGTGTGTGTGTGTAGACAGTGTTTGTGTGTGTATATAAGGCAGCGTGTGTAGACAGTGTTTGCGTGCGTACCTGAGGCAGCGTGTGTGTGTGTGTGTGTGATTGTGTGTGTGTGTGTAGGTACCTAAGGCAGCGTGTGTGTAGAGGCTGTGTGCTCTTTAGTCCCGTCTCCAGATACTCAAAGTCGTCAGTAAATTCTTGGTTCTCTCCGAATTCCACCACGTCGTTAAAGTGCTTCACGTGCTGGACAACTGTGTACAGCTACACACACACACACACACACACACACACACCATAACTAGTACATGCTAAAAAATTATTTCATCATACCCGCTATAAAATCACACTATACTAGAGCATGGTTTATACGGTACAGTGTAACCCGCTGTGATCCCGCTGTTTGCTACGGACGCATTATACTCCATGTAATATATGCTAACCACAGTCGCACTACACTCGCTACACGTGCATGATAAATTGCATAATACGGACTATAATTGCACTACACTCGCTACACTCGCACGATAAATTGCATAATACGGACTATAATTGCACTACACTCGCTACACTCGCACGATAAATTGCATAATACGGACTATAATTGCACTACACTCGCTACACTCGCTACACTCGCACGATAAATTGCATAATACGGACTATAATTGCACTACACTCGCTGGTACAGTCACTGCATCTGTTAGTGCTCTTACGCCAATTTCCGCATTACGTTTATTCCTAGTGAATAATTGTTAAAAAAAAAAAAAAAAAAATTGTTTCCCCACAATGCACTGCTCACCTCCTTTTGTTCTGCAGTGGTAGTGTGTGGGTGGGGCTCAGTGGGCGGAGTCACTGATTTAGTGACTTTAGGGGGAGGTGGTGGGGCTTTAAACACGGTGTCGTCTTTTACAGAATTCATGTCTTTGTTCACGTTTGACGGACTCGGCTTCTGGAAAAACCACACACACACACACACACACACACACACACACACACACACAATTTTATATTTCTATAAAATGTCATCTCAATGCTTTAGCAATACTGTAACTACTGTAACGTTTATTGTTTTTTAAATAGTCACTAAGTCATTAAATAGAATTCAATGTCAAAGGGGTCAAAGGTCAGGACGTACAGGTGTGATGTCACTGTGTGAGGTGGGAGGAGCTTCCTCCGCTTCAGGCTGATTCCAGTGACGAGCGTTGTACACCGCTTTAGTAGGAATCTGAAACACACATCAAGCAATATCACAAACCACACAGACACACAGAGTGAGAGAGAGAGAGTGAGAGTGGGTGAGAGAGAGTGTGAGTGAGAGAGAGAGCGAGAGCGAGGGTGTGAGAGAGAGAGCGAGGATGTGAGAGAGTGAGAGAGAGAGTGAGAGTGTGAGAGAGAGCGAGAGAGTGTGAGAGAGCAAGAGAGTGTGAGAGAGAGAGCGAGAGAGTGTGAGAGAGAGAGCGAGAGAGAGAGAGCGAGAAACAGAGAGAGAGAGCGAGAGAGTGTGAGAGAGAGCTAGAGAGTGTGAGAGAGAGAGCGAGAGAGTGTGAGAGAGAGAGCGAGAGAGTGTGAGAGAGAGAGCGAGAGAGTGTGAGAGAGAGAGAGCGAGAGCGAGAGAGTGTGAGAGAGAGAGAGAGCGAGAGAGAGACAGAGAGAGAGAGACAGAGAGAGTGTGAGAGAGAGAGAGAGAGAGAGAGAGAGAGAGAGAGAGAGCGAGAGACAGAGAGAGATGGAGCTTTGTGATGCACTGTTGGGGTCAGAGGTTTCCCCGTACCTTTCTGAAGATTTTGCGGCTGATGGTTTTGTCGGTGTGTTTTCCCGCTCGGTCTCTCAGTGAGTCTGGACCGGCAGAGCCCGTCTCATCCTGCCACTCCTGAGGATCTGAAACACACACCCTCTAAATTCTGTCTGCTTTCACAGAAACACCTCCATACACAAACACTCTGTTTTACAACTCTCCTCCTGTGCTCTCGGTGCAGTGTGAAGTGTTTATCATCCAGCCTCCTTCGCCCCTCCTTCGCCCCTCCGTATCGTAAAGACATACAGTCAGAGACGCACCGTGGACTTTGGGGTGATATAAACTTTATACTGTCTAAACTGCTTCAGATTAACCATACAGACTGCCTGAGAGAACACAAAATACACTTTATAAATGGTGATGTTATTTATTGAAGCCAAAAAAAGGTACCCAATACCGACTGTATTTGCCCCTGTAGTTACTAATTCCCCAAAATCTATGAAAGTGCATTGATAACGGGGTTCAGCTGGACTAGACGTAACCAGACCTGATTACTGCAAACCCTGTTCAATCACATCTACACTTACATAGAACTTTTTCAACAGCATGAAGTTGGTTAAAAGATCTTACCCAGTAACACACTACACCAAGCTGAAAGAGATTCCAGAAATGATGAGGGAGAAGGTGATTGAAACACATCAGTCTGGGAAGCGTTACAACGCTATTTCAGAGGCTCTGGGACTCCAAAGAACCACAGCGAGAGCCGTTATCTCCAAATGGAAAAACACGGCACAGTAGTGAACCTTCCCAGAAGCTCTCCACCCCGGCAAACATCTCGACCACATCCTCACACGTAACCGCACCACACATTATCTTCTCATTACTCCTCTCCACACCTCTCACCATCTCTTTATCCAGTTTTCTATTTCTCTCCCTTCACCCCCTCCACCTTCAATCTTCACTCCTTTCCCCCTCACCGTGATTATATACTCAATATAAAAATCACACTATACTTGCTACAATCCCCACTATACTCACTACAATTGTACCGTACTCTCACAATAGCACAGCAGCTCTGCTCGTACCTACAGAGGAACAACATTCATGAAATGCATCAGTCGGGGTTTAGACCTCATCATAGCACAGAGACAGCGTTAGTTAAAGTAGTAAACGACCTTCTACTGACCTCTGATCAGGGTTGTGTCTCGCTGCTTGTGATACTATAGATCACACTATTCTCCTTGATAGATTAGAAAATGTAGTAGGCATTAAGGGAACAGTCCTCTCCTGGCTCAGGTCTTATCTGACCGATCGTTATCAGGTCGTAGATGTAAATTGCGACATCTCCGTGCATACCGAGGTTAAATTTGGTGTTCCACAGGGTTCTGTTTTAGGCCCACTGCTTTTTACTTTATATATGCTCCCTCTAGGTCAAATTATTCGTAAACATGGAATGATCTTCCACTGTTATGCTGATGATACACAGCTGTATGTTTCAGCGAAGCCAGAGGACAGACAGCAGCTTAGTAAAGTTGAGGAATGTGTAAAGGACATTAGACGTTGGATGACTATTAACTTCCTCTTACTTAATTCTGATAAGACAGAAGAACTTGTACTAGGACCACGTGTAGCTAGAAGTAATCTTTCTGATCTCACAGTAACTCTGGATGGACTTTCTGTGTCATCATGTGCAGCAGTTAAAGACCTTGGAGTGATTATTGACTCCAGTCTATCATTTGACTCTCATGTAGATAATATTACTAGGATAGCCTTCTTTCATCTCAGGAATATTTCTAAGATAAAAAATATATTGTCACTACACGATGCAGAAATATTAGTTCATGCTTTCGTCACCTCTAGACTAGATTACTGTAATGCCTTACTGTCTGGATGTTCCAGTAGGAGCAGAAACAAGCTCCAGTTAGTCCAGAATGCAGCTGCTAGAGTCCTAACTAGAACCAGAAGATACGCCCACATCACCCCGATCTTATCCACACCGCATTGGCTCCCAGTGAAATCTCACACTGATTATAAAATACTATTCTTAGCCTATAAAGCATTAAACAGTCTCGCGACACAGTATCTAAGCGAACTTTTGGTTTTCCATGATCCGCCAGGCCTACTTAGATCAAAAGATGCAGGCTATCTGACGGTACCTCGAATAGCGAAGGCCACAGCAGGGGGAAGAGCTTTCTCTCATAGAGCCCCACAGTTATGGAACAGTCTTCCAATTAGTGTTCGGGACTCAGACACAGTCTCTGAAAACGTATTTGTTTACTCAAGCCTACCCTGACTAGACTTTCTGTTACGCTAAGCACAGTCTCACTTAACAATCTCCTCTCTCCCTCTGTCCTTCTGTCGAGCCACACACGATTTTATGGAGATACTACAGATCCTGATCCTCTCCGCTCTCCGGACCTGCCTGATCCGTTTCGGATGCCCTACCTCTGGACGGATCTCTCATGTACTCCAGTTCCACATGGACGTTCTCGCTGTGGTTGCTGGGACTACGGTTGCTGCAATGGCCCTGGGACTGCAATCACCACATACGGTTTCGCACCCGGGTCCCCTTTGAACAGTGGACTAGATCAACAAAACAGACTTCATATTAAAACCCTAACGATCTTTCTTTTACTTTCACACTATCTGTTGTTCCCCATATGAGGACGGGTTCCCTTCGGAGTCTGGTTCCTCTAAAGGTTTCTTCCTCTTAACATCTCAGGGAGTTTTTCCTAACCACCGTCACCACCGTCTCACTCAATAGGGATTAATCCACACACTTAAAATCTCTATCCTGTGTTTATGTTTCTGTCAAGCTGCTTTGAGACATCGTCCGTCGTAAACTAAATTGAACAATACTCACTCCATTTGCACCGAACTCACACTGTACTCTCTGTAGTCATGAGTACTAATACCTGCTTATGCTCCTACGCGACTCTCAGTGATAGATTAGGACCAAGCTCATGCTAGTGTATAGATAATCTACGGCTTGATGCCTAGCTCTGACAGACTGCAGACTATACCTGTGTGGGCGTGTGTAAGATCCGGAGAGTCACTGATCTGAGGACTGTCCGCCGCCGCCATCCTCGTCTCCTCAGCGTCCTTCTTCTTCTTTTTCTTCTTCTTCCCGGGCCGGTCATCATCGTCCTCGCTGTCGCTTTCGCTCAGCTCGTCAAAGCCGAAGTATTTTATCTTGTAGCTGGTGCCAGGTTCGGTGTCTCCGTCCTCACACACTCCGTCCTCAAAGCCGAAAAACTCCAGCTTGCACTCCAGCTTAGACTTAGTGGGACGATGCCTTTATTTATTTATAATAAATAAATAAATAAAATAATAATGTTAATTAATAAATAAATACGTACATTTAAAAGACAACACTAAACTGCTGTACCATTGACTGTGTGTGTGTGTGTGTGTGTGTGTGTACCTGCTGTACTTGGGAGGCTGGGCGTCCGTCTTTCTCCGGAACGTCCCGGCGTCCCCCAGATCGGATGGCGCGGTGCTCACACACTCCTCCACGCTGCGTTCTATGGAGTCCTGGATGGTGACGTTACACACCGATACACACGATGGATGCAGCAGCGTGTAATCCCTCACGCGTCCGCGACCTTTCACCCCCGACGCCCCAGGCGCAGACACGCTCGCGGAGATGGTGGCGGCGACGACGGGTTTATTGCTGTTGTTTTCTCCTGACAGTTGGGAATTCTGGGAGTTCTCCGGTTCTCCTTTCTTCCCGGCCCTTCTGTAAATGCGGTCTCTCGCCGGTTTAATCAGAGGAAGCTGCTCGAAGTCGATCGGCTCCTCCGCCGTCTCGGAAGCTCCGGCTTCCTGTTCGGCAGGTCTGGAATTGTCCGACACGGTGCCGGTTTGTGCGGACGTGCTCTCTGTGAGCTCAGATGGGGAACTCTCGCGCAAACAATCTACAAAACCGTATGAGTCTTTAGGGGCGGGTTTTAAATTAGCTGTGTGTGACATGGGTTTAGATCCAGTGATGGCGGGGGAGGGGCTCTGAGCGGGCGGGGCTGAAGGAAATGAGAGAAAAACAAATGAAACTTTATTTAAATATTCTGTATATTCCAGAATGCTAAAGTGTGTTTAGATGAACATTCACTCCATACACTACAGCGACACTGGCACTGATGGTGAACAGGAAGGTTACTACGTAAGCCATAAATGTGAAACATTTAGTAGTAGTAATAATAATAATAATAATAACAATAATAAGGAAACTGAGAGCAGAATCAGGAAAAAATATGAGATCGGCTACAAAAACAAGAATGAGATCAGAAACAAGCGCTTGCAATGGAATCAGGAAGAGAAACAAACAGGACTGTGAAATAGGATCAGTGATTGGGAAGAGAAATGGGGTCGGGAATGGGACTGGGAGCAGGTTGGCGAGGAACGGGAACGGGATCCGGAATGGAAGCGCAAAGGGATCAGAAACAAAAACAGCAGTGGGATAAGGAAAGGAAAGAGACACGGGAACGGGAACAGAAACAAAACCAGGAACAAAATCGGGACATGAAAGAGAAACTAAAATAAAATAAAACTCAGGATCAGAAACATAACTGATGGGAAAGATAACTGGCTGGGATTTGAAGCAGCTTAAGGAATCTAAACATAATCGGGAACAATTAGGATTCAGATTCTGGAATGAGAACTTTATCTGGAACTGTAATGGGAACAAGACACGTATCCATTTGTATGAAACCTGAACAGATCGTCCAGTGGACGGTTTTCCTGCCAATCTGGAGTGGGTGTGTCCTGTCTACCTTTAGAGAAGCCACACCCCTTCTTGTACTCGCTACATTAATGATTCATTAATCCTCACCAGGACATAGTTGCACGTCTGAGCTGATCGTAACGTCACTGCGATGACATTAAACGTGTTATTTGTGGGCGTAAACTGGACGTTACCTGCGCTGGCTCCGCCCTTCGCGTTCTGTTCTGCCTCCGACCCTCGGGACGTCTCGCTCTGCTCCTCATCATCGCTGTCGAAGCCGAACGGGTCGTCCTCCTCGTCATCGCGCTCGAGGCGGGGCTTTTTGTGCAGCGCGGATGTGTCGGGCGCGGCAGGCGTGTGGGCGGGGCGTCTGGATCCCAGCTGTGCTTTATACGTCGTCTCTCCCCATTTGGTACTCAGCGTGGCTTTCCTGTTACCGAACACCTCCTCGAACTTCGAGTTCGCCTCGCCGCCCTTCCGCGTGTACGTCTTGCTGAACTTGGTCGTCATGGTGACGCACGCGTTACATATTCCCTACACGTAGACATAACCAGACGCGTCACTACGGTGACAAAGAAATCTAACATCCTACTCGTTATAAAAGCACATTATACAGGGTGTAACGTAGTGCGTGTTTGGGCCTCTTCAGTTCCAGTGAAGGGAAATTGTAAAGCTACAGTGTACAGAGACTTTCTATATCTACACGATCGCGTGCTTTAAACTATGTGTAAACAGTTTGGGGGAGGAGCCTCATATGGGTGTGATGTTCATGGGGTGCACATACTTTTACTCCTATAGTGCATAAACACCAAGACATCAAAATAAATCACAAATAATTTAAAAACAAAGCTGTAAGTCTTAAAATTACCGACTTATGTATTAAATTGAATCAAATAAAAATAAACATAGTAAATTATTCAACGTTAACTGACCTAAAAAAAATCTATTTTCGGTGAATGAAACGTGCAGATTTATAAATTATAGACCAGTATATCAAAACTATACATTAATACACTTTCACAAATTACAAATTCAACAATAAGACGCATATATTGAATTTCTTGCGTATAAAAAGATGTCAAATATTTGTTTTATTTTAAAATAATTTTCATCTCCATGATAACCGAGATTAACTGTTTGCTTAGCATTAGCTCGTAGTTATCCACAACTGCTATTTTATCTCATGCTTACACTCCGTGCACAAAGTTGAAATAAAATGCAAAAAATAAAACAGTGTGCACTGTGGCTAGTTCTGCAAATAAATAAATATTATGTTAAAATAATACAATAATAAAAGAGTAAATATAAAGCACACTGGTGTCTCACCTGCGGCCTGCTGCTATCCGCTCTGTGCTAACCGGCTAATCCGCTCAAACACACCCGCGCGCCTACAGCCAAATCAAATTAAATAATATATATAATATAAATATGCAACGCTCACGAAAATAAAACGGATGCAAAATTATATATTATATTTTTATATTATTATTTATCATCTGTTTATAAGCTGTATCCGCTCGACTATGACGCGCCATGGAAAAATAAGCCCCGCCTCTTCCGGTCTCACGAGTAACCGGATATATGTCACACAGAAACACTACTTTTAGATTATTTTCAATGGATTGTCGTTTCTACGGCATTACGTATCCAATATTGTGAACTAAATAAATAGAATAAATAGATTATTGTTTGTTTGTTTAAAAAAATAATTAATTACAAATATTAAACCGCTAATTTTATTTACTTTCGTCAGTTCATCCTGTGGAGCTTCGAGCTTGGCTGAGAGCCAGTGTAGCCAGAATACCCGGATGAGACAGCGGCGTGTAATTGGCTAGTGGGACTTTACCTCTATGGGAGATGTAGTTGTATGTAAAATGGACTACATTTTATACACTTCATGTATAGCTTCATGTTTTTCAACGAAAATATTTCAATTTCAGCACTATAGCTTTTTCCCCCTTTAATTTATTATTTAATTACAGACTGTTAATGACTAAATTTGGTTAAATTTGGAACAGTAAATACTACTTTGCCCAAATTGAAAGCCAAATTTTTAATTTTAAACACGCTTTAATGAAAAATGAAACTGCATGAAGTGTAAATTATTATATGAGAGTTTTAGAAGCTCTCAAACCACTTGATAGAATAATCCAGTCATTTCTTATTCCAAAGATTAATAATAAGAATAATGTTTAGATCTCACACACGGATTTAAAACTGTTGTGGACTCGATAACCCCCAAACACAACTTTCACTTTCAATATTGCATATGTTTATTAGGCGTCCTCAGATTATTCAATTGTTACTGTAACTTTACTGCTTAAAAAAATCCAGGTAATACCTTATCATTTAATTATTGATTTTTCATTTTAATGAGTTTTATTGTGTTTTAATGAGCAGTTCCAGTATGATGTTGCAGTTCTATATGTGACCACTAGATGTCACAAAAAAACTGTATAAAAATTTTGCTGTATAAAAAAAAAAAACACTTCACTGTAAAATAATAAAACAAACAAAAAACAGTCCCTTGTGCTCAGCGTCAGAACAAGAGGTTTCATGATTTATTAACAGTAATAATAACTATAATAATAATAATAATATCAGACATCCAGAAGGCAGAATTTGCTATTTATTATGGATTTATTTGTTTAGGTGCTTGTGTACTTCTGGTTTTGTTTATGTATTGATTTGACATTGGTTTAAGCTATAGGTGGAATCTCATCTTTACAGGATTTTACACAGATCGCTTAAAAATAAAGACATAGAGCATACATGGTGCGTCTGGGCCATAAAACTATGTATGCTCTTTATCTCAAGCTATCTGTGTAAAATACGGTAGAAAGCAGCAATAGAAAACAAATTACAGTATAAAGGACCTTTCCATTTTTCTGTAAATACATTTTGATGAAAATCTTTGTGTTATTTGTATGCTAAGGCCAGCATTTTTCTATTTTATTAATTCTGCTTAACCATCTGTATATTAAACCTATTGTGGGATTTCACTTATAGCTCAATATCAAATAAATACACAAACAAAACCAGAATGCTGTATTATAAACAAGTACATAAACAAACTAAGCAAATAAGCATCTATATAAATAAAAATAATAATAAAAAAAATGTAAATAGCAAATTCTGCCTTCTGGATGTCTGATTATTATTATTATTATTATTATTATTATTATTATTATTATTATAAAATCAGTGTAGAAATTCTGTACGGAATACAAGAAGCCACAATACATCGCAGTATTTCGGGTTTTTTTAATAAGCAGAATAATAAGCAAAATATTTAAAGACATCTTTTAAAAAAGATCTTTAAAAAGATCTGAATCTTATTCAGTAAAAATTATTTTTATTTTACAAAAAATATGTAAAATCCAGCAAAAATTCTTCAAATGTTCCTAATTTTTCTCCGTGTGCTCAGGCTGAGAGCTTTTCTTATTTCATGAACCTTTTATCAATATTTATCTTTTTAAAAATAAAAAAAAAAAAAAAAAAAAAATCAACAGTAACTAAAGTAAGGCTTATTTTGTAAAATGTAAACAACAATAATATTTTAATTCAACGCTTTTTAACAAAATGATCAAATAAAATAAAAATACATGTAAATCTCCATCAATATGCATTTTAAGGCGGAGCTTCACCCTGTCAATCATTAGAAAGCCATCACTGATTGGCCTCAGCCCACCAAACCACAGACAGGTGGAGAGTCGAGGTCAAGGGTCGATCTCCATGGGGACAACAGTGAGAGGGACGTCCTCGTTGCCACGGCGAACGACGATGTGCAGCGTGGCGTGTGTGTTAATTACAGCACTGACATCAGCAGCCGAGGAAATCCGCACCCCATTAACCGAAATGATGATGTCATTCTCCTTCACTCCACCTCTACAGAGAGAGAGAGAGAGAGAGAGAGAGAGAGAGAGAGAGAGAGAGAGATTACTAATTACTAAAAACTTACCAATTCTAACTTCATTAAAAACAAAAAAAGACAACAATGAAATCACTTAAAAGGTATACAAACTGCAACGTGACGTCACACAAAGCCCCATTATAACACCGAATCAAATAATAAGGAGAGAGAAAGAAATGTGAAATAAAAGGAGAGAGAGACAGAGAGAATTAAAAAGAGAGGATGAGTAAGACAGATAGAGTGAGAGAGAAATGAAAGGAGAGAAAAAAAGACAGAAATAGAAAGAAAAAGAAAGAAAACAGACACAGAGAGAAATAAAAGAAAATGTAAAATAAAAGGAGAGAGGAAGAGTGAAACAGAAAATAAAAGAAAAGAGAAATAAAAAGAGAGAAGACAGAAACAGGGAGAGAGAGAGAGAGATAAAAAGAAAATAAAAATGAGGGAAGGAGAAAGAAAAAGAAATAAAAGAAATGAGAAATAAAAAGAGGGAAGACAGACAGAAAAATACATAGACACGGAGAGAGAAATAAAGAGAAAAAAAATGAGAGAAACAGGAAATGAAAAAGACAAAGAGAGAGAGAGAGAGAGAAGAAATGTGAAATGAAAGGAGAGAGAGAATTAAAAAGAGGATGAGTAAGAGAGAGTGAGAGAAATAAAGGAGAATAAATAGAGGGAGGAAGACAGACATGGGGAGAGATACACAGAGAGAGAGAGAGAGAGAGCGAGAGAGAGAGTGAGAGAGAGAGAGAGAGAGAGCGAGCGAGAGAGAGAGCGAGCGAGAGAGAGCGAGAGAGCGCGTATGCATGCGCGCGAGAGAGAGAAATATAAAAGAGAGAACAAGAAAATGAGAGACATAAATGAAAGGAGAAAAAAGAAATAAAAACAGAAAGAAAGTAGACAGAGAGAGAGAAATAAAAAGAAAAAGGAAATAAAATGAGAGAAAGAGAGCGAGAAAAATAAGAGAAGAGATAAAAGAAATGTAAAATAAAAGGAAAGAGGATGAGAGAGAAAGAGAAAATAAAAGAACGGAGAAATAAAAATAGGCAAGACAGAGAGAGAGAGAGAGAGAGAGAGAAAGAGAGAGAGAAAGAGAAAGAGAGAGAGATAAAAATAAATGAAAATAAAATGAGAGAAACAGGGAAGGACAAAGACAAGGAGAGAGGGAAAAACATGGCCGCCTCCGTGGTCATCTTTAGTTAGCAACATGCTAGCCAGCTAACTGATGTACATTTACCTCAGAGCAGTGAACTGTAGAGTCGGTGTTGTAGATTTATCAACTGAACATGTCTGTACGCTGATTAATCTAAAGCGAATGTGTACAGTATGTACAGCAGAACTGATTTAACGCTCTTTAAAGCTAAGAAGAAGTGCTGCTGCTGCGTTCACTGCTGATGCCGAGTGAGCGGCCATTTTGATTTGTCTTTGCTGCGTCACTGTATCGCACCATTGCGTTGATCCTGAAGAAACGTGTATAATCTCATTCCCGTGAATATGAGATCTATAGAGGAATGACAATAAAACCACTTCATGTGTCTTAACTTGACTCGGTGACGTTGTCGACACACACGCACGCACGCACACACGCACGCACGCGCGCGCACGCACACACAGACTTTCACATCATTCTTTATTATGCTTACTGGGTACACTGGAGCTCAGTAGGATCCTGTGGTCTGAGGTTGTATAACTTAAGTGAAAAAGGATTAAGGATAATAAATGCTAAATAGTAAAATGCTGTACAAACACACACACACACACGCACACACGCACGCACACACACGCACACACACACGTTGTAAATTGTGGTCACAAAATACTGAGCTGGAGGATTTTTTAACGATGAATAAATGTGGGTCAGAGGGCCTGTGTGTATGTGTGTATGTGTGTGTGTGTGTATGTGTGTGTGTGTGTGTGTGTGTGTATGTGTGTGTGTGTGTGTGTGTGTGTACTACAACAGAAGTAGTTGTGTAAGAAAAATGTGCCGTGCTGCACCGGAGCCAAAGATAACATCACTCATGCAGACTGAAGCCAATAAAAACTACACTGGCTGTGTTCCAATCCTGCATTGAACCCACCCTCATCCACTAACCCTCGGTTTAAGGGCACTTCTGTTACTTCTATTACAATTCTCTTGTCCTGTTGCACGGCACTAATCTGATCCAGTTCCGTTTTTCAAAATGTCGCATCAATGTAAAACAGCCCTGCTGAAAAAAAAAAACAAAAACAAAAACAAAAAACAAAACATCACAGAAATTCTAACGGTTCCCACTACAAATACCATTACAAACCACCAGCTAACCATTAAAACCATCATCATTATTTCTCCTTAATGGTATCCACTAGACATAACATGCCACCAATAGAAGGCAACAAATTACCACTAGAGACCCACAGGGACCATTACAGTTTCCATTAAAACCAATACACATTCTATGAGGGTTTCTATGTATTCATGTTGGACTTTATTTCTTTATTCCGTCCGTTCATCATACTGATAAAACTAATAGCGAATTAAAATGCTACTCAGTTAGCCGTACGCTGGGAGTCTGTGTGAGACATTTTGCCTAGGGGGGCAGGACCGTGGGGTACGACGGGGGAATGGACGGAGGTCACGGACTTCCCCTCTAGCATTCTGAATTAACGTGATTGCACGTGCGTCTGGGTTGTCACTGACTTTTGTTTACGTTTACGCACGTGTTTTCGGTTTGGTTTCTGTCCTGTCTTCACCCCTGTATCGTTATTGACCGCTTCCCCTCACGTGTCCTCATCACTCACAGCTGTTCCCGTTTCCTCGACGATTAGTTTCTCTATTTATACCCTTGTGTTTGTTTCACATCGCAAAGTATTGTTTCACCGAGCCGTACCAAGCCTTTGCTCTGCGTTCGTTCTCCCGGTTTCTCGACTTGGTTCAGTTTCTCGGTCTTCGCCTTTGCCCCGTTCACTCCGCTGGCTGATCGCCTGACCTACGCCTGTTTTTGGACCCTGATGTTGCCTTCACGTTTCGGAATGATCTTCGTGCCTCTCTTAAATAAAGCTTTATACTGCACTTGCATCCACCCACCCTGCATTACATGACAGCAAAAATATCAACGTTAGCAATATCCTGTGTATATGGAAAGCTCTATATATTAGCAAAACTGAACAGTAGGGAAAAAAAAACCCTAAATATCAGGGAAAACCTTGAATATTAGCACTTGGCATCAACTGAAATATTAGCTATACTCAAAATATTAGGAAAACTCTATTAGCGAAAATTCTGAATGCTGATTTATTAATATTAGCAAAACTCTGGCGGCTAATTAAACTCTGAACATTAGCTTAACGCTAAATTGCTTGTGTTTTCTACACTCTGAATGTTAGCTCAACGTTTCAAAATTCAGTGCGTTAACCC
The DNA here is from genome assembly GCF_023375685.1 of Ictalurus furcatus. Classification (NCBI taxonomy): domain Eukaryota; kingdom Metazoa; phylum Chordata; class Actinopteri; order Siluriformes; family Ictaluridae; genus Ictalurus; species Ictalurus furcatus. The sequence goes on from NC_071263.1 coordinate 29,877,481, forward strand.
TCGGCATCATGGGAGTTGGAGTGTTTTAAGCACTCACACTGCTGCTGGAGTTTTGGAGATGACCTCGACCACGTAAGCCCCAGACGTGACGTCAGGAAAATCTCCCAGCTTCACTTTCAGCTCCTTCACCAGCCTGAGGAGAGATTAGCATCACATCACGCTAACAAGATCCCAGTGTTCCTACAGGCTGTGTCCCAAATCGCACAGCGCTAAAGCATGACAAAATAACATAGCATACGAAATCCGAACAAATTTCATTTTCATTAAAATATATATATATATATATATATATATATAAACATCGCCTCTTATCCACTCACTCGGGCGTCAGCGACATCATCCGAATACCGATGTATTTCTTCTTAGTTGTTACTCGACCTGTAAAAACACGCGACTCAATCCATTTCAGTTTACTGTTAAAACAAACCTCTGATAAAAACCTGCCGTGTTTCCGATCACATTAAACATGTATTTATTTATGTCTTCGTGACCTCTGGCCTGTCTGTCGTAGGACTCGGTGAGAAATTCCTTGATCTTGTCGGATGGAATGGCGAAGGAGATTCCCGCGGTCACCTTCAGAGTGTTTATTCCGATCACTTCACCGTCCTGTAGATCACAACACACGTACACACGCTCGAATGACATATTTATACACACCCTGCCGTGTGTCATGTCTTTTCAGCGTCCAGGCTCTGAAGTTTCCTTATATGGTCGTAACTTGTGTCAGCTGTTCCTCAATCCCAGCTTTCTTATGCAAGTTTGTCCTCTCCATCTGTAAGGTCATGTGTTTCTTACTGTATTTCTAAACAGTCTGTCTGTCTGTCTGTGACACTTCTTTGTCTGGGTAACTGTCTGTCTGTCTGTGACACTTCTTTGTGTGTGATAACTGTCTGTTTGTCTGTCTGTGACACTTCTTTGTCTGGAGAACTGGCTGTCTTTCTGTCTGTGACAATTTGTCTGGATAACTGTGGCTGTCTTTCTGTCTGTGACATTTCTTTGTGTGTGATAACTGTCTGTCTTTCTGTCTGTGACATTTCTTTGTGTGTGATAACTGTCTGTCTTTCTGTCTGTGACATTTCTTTGTGTGTGATAACTGTCGGTTTTCTGTCTGTGACACTTCTTTCTCTGGAGAACTGTCTGTCTTTCTGTCTGTGATAATTTGTCAGGATAATTGTGTCTGTCTGTCTGTGACACTTCTTTGTCTGGATAACTGTCTGTCTTTCTGTCTGTGTCATTTCTGTGTGTGTGATAACTGTCTGTTTGTCTGTCTGTGACACTTCTTTGTCTGGAGAACTGTCTGTCCGTATATTTCTATGTGATAACTGTCTGTCTTTCGGTCGGTCTGTCTGTGACACTTCTTTGTCTGGAAACTGTCTGTCTGTGATACTTCTTGGTCTGGATAACTCTGTCCATACATTTCTATGTGATAACTGTCTGTCTGTGATAATTGTCTGTCTGTTTGTAAGAGACAGACCCAACCGATCATGTGTATAAACATGAGAAAGTCATTATTTGCGATAAAAGAAATGAAATCCTTACCAGATTAACCAGGGGTCCTCCTGAGTTTCCGTACTGTGAAATAGACAAAACAACTTAGCTCCTGAAGTCTGAGGTGTGAACGTGTGAAAACCATGCACGCTGAACATCACGTGTGAAAACCGTGCACGCTGGACATCACGTGTGAAAACCGTGCACACTGGACATCACGTGTGAAAACCGTGCACGCTGGACATCACGTGTGAAAACCGTGCACGCTGGACATCACGTGTGAAAACCGTGCACGCTGGACATCACGTGTGAAAACCGTGCACGCTGGACATCACGTGTGATCATACGTCACTGTACTGTTTAGGTGAGAAGTTGAGACTGCAGTAAACGTTTAGTTACTCGGAAAACGTCACTGTAGCTACTCTGAAGTTTTAAACCAGCCTGCTTTTCACAACTTCACTACATATTTATGGAATGCCTGAATTAATGAGCGATGTGTTGATGTGTCGAGGCAGGTGAAAACATTTGTGTGTGTGTGTACGTGTGTGCGCTTACGTTGATGATGGCGTCGGTCTGGATGTAGTCCATGTCGGAGTTGCGTAGGCCGAGCTCTTTCCCGCCCCTCTGCGTGGTGCTGACGATCCCCGTCGTCACCGTGTGCTGCAGTGAAAACGGACTCCCGATGGCCACCACGAACTCGCCCGGTCTCAGATCAGCTGACCGGCCCAGACCCATCACAGGAAGTTTATTCTGTGGGACAGGAAGTGACATCTTCGTGAGGAATGATTGCTTTTGTGCTCCTTTACAATCACAACCTATAACCGTCAGGGTCGGGGCGTGTTGTTATGGGAAAATAATCAACTTTGGGGTTGTAACCGTAACAGAAACTCCACTTCATCGCACCAACCCATCACTGATCACTTTCCTTCAACAGCATGACACACACACAGTTTTATAACTTAATAACTCAGAGCTCTAAATACCGATGGCAATTTCAGAATTAATATACAGCCCCATTTGTGTGTGTGTGTGTGTGTGTGTGTGTGTGTGTGTATGTGTGTGTGTGTGTGTGTGTGTGTGTGTGCGCGCAATATGGTAAAAAATCAACAGATACAACCTCTTATAAAGTTTTAAAATGCTAGATATTAGACTTTAGTGCCATATTTGTTTATTTATTTATTTATGTATTTTGACAAATGTCTGACGGTAAGAGAAGATATTTTTAAGGCCTAATTTGCCTTGAAGTATGTTCAGCATGGAGGAATTCTCACTATAAAGTGTTTTACTGCATAATAAAATTCCTATGAAGTTAGATCAGAAAGAATATTTGAGAGCAACGAGAGGGCATGAAACGTTTTGATAAATTAAAGTGAGTGTGTATGCGTGAGAGAGAGATGGGGAGGGAGAGAAAGAGAGAAAGAAAGAGAAAGAAAGAAAGAGAGAGAGAGAGAGAGCAAGAGAGAGAGAGAGAGCAAGAGAAAGAGAATGAGAAAGAGAGATATAGTGACTATATACGGTATAGTCACTATATTAAGAGAGAGAAAGAGTGAGAGAGAGAGTGTGAGAGAGCAGTTACTCTGTAGAGACGTTAGAGCAGTAACTCTGTAGAGACGTTAGAGCAGTTACTCTGTAGAGACGTTAGAGCAGTAACTCTGTAGAGACGTTAGAGCAGTAACTGTGTAGAGACGTTAGAGCGGTTACTCTGTAGTGACGTTAGAGCAGTTACTCTGTAGAGACGTTAGAGCAGTAACTCTGTAGAGACGTTAGAGCAGTAACTGTGTAGAGACGTTAGAGCGGTTACTCTGTAGTGACGTTAGAGCAGTTACTCTGTAGAGACGTTAGAGCAGTAACTGTGTAGAGACGTTAGAGCAGTAACTCTGTAGAGACGTTAGAGCGGTTACTCTGTAGTGACGTTAGAGCAGTTACTCTGTAGTGGCGTTAGAGCAGTTACTCTGTAGTGACGTTAGAGCAGTAACTCTGTAGTGGCATTGGAGCAGTTACTCTGTAGTGGCGTTGGAGCAGTTACTCTGTAGTGGCGTTAGAGCAGTAACTCTGTAGTGGCGTTGGAGCAGTAACTCTGTAGTGGCGTTAGAGCAGTTACTCTGTAGAGACGTTAGAGCAGTAACTCTGTAGTGGCGTTAGAGCGGTTACTCTGTAGTGGCGTTGGAGCAGTAACTCTGTAGTGGCGTTGGAGCAGTTACTCTGTAGTGGCGTTGGAGCAGTTACTCTGTAGTGGCGTTGGAGCAGTTACTCTGTAGTGGCGTTAGAGCAGTAACTCTGTAGTGGCATTGGAGCAGTTACTCTGTAGTGGCGTTAGAGCAGTTACTCTGTAGTGGCATTGGAGCAGTTACTCTGTAGTGACGTTAGAGCAGTAACTCTGTAGTGGCGTTAGAGCAGTTACTCTGTAGAGACGTTAGAGCAGTAACTCTGTAGTGGCGTTGGAGCAGTAACTCTGTAGTGGCGTTAGAGCAGTTACTCTGTAGTGGCGTTAGAGCAGTTACTCTGTAGTGGCGTTAGAGCAGTTACTCTGTAGAGACGTTAGAGCAGTAACTCTGTAGTGGCGTTAGAGCAGTTACTCTGTAGTGGCGTTAGAGCAGTAACTCTGTAGTGGCGTTGGAGCAGTTACTCTGTAGTGGCGTTGGAGCAGTTACTCTGTAGTGGCGTTGGAGCAGTTACTCTGTAGTGGCGTTAGAGCAGTTACTCTGTAGTGGCATTGGAGCAGTTACTCTGTAGTGGCGTTGGAGCAGTTACTCTGTAGTGGCATTGGAGCAGTTACTCTGTAGTGGCGTTAGAGCAGTTACTCTGTAGTGGCGTTAGAGCAGTTACTCTGTAGAGACGTTAGAGCAGTAACTCTGTAGAGACGTTAGAGCAGTAACTGTGTAGAGACGTTAGAGCGGTTACTCTGTAGTGACGTTAGAGCAGTTACTCTGTAGAGACGTTAGAGCAGTAACTCTGTAGAGACGTTAGAGCAGTAACTGTGTAGAGACGTTAGAGCGGTTACTCTGTAGTGACGTTAGAGCAGTTACTCTGTAGAGACGTTAGAGCAGTAACTGTGTAGAGACGTTAGAGCAGTAACTCTGTAGAGACGTTAGAGCGGTTACTCTGTAGTGACGTTAGAGCAGTTACTCTGTAGTGGCGTTAGAGCAGTTACTCTGTAGTGACGTTAGAGCAGTAACTCTGTAGTGGCATTGGAGCAGTTACTCTGTAGTGGCGTTGGAGCAGTTACTCTGTAGTGGCGTTAGAGCAGTAACTCTGTAGTGGCGTTGGAGCAGTAACTCTGTAGTGGCGTTAGAGCAGTTACTCTGTAGAGACGTTAGAGCAGTAACTCTGTAGTGGCGTTAGAGCGGTTACTCTGTAGTGGCGTTGGAGCAGTAACTCTGTAGTGGCGTTGGAGCAGTAACTCTGTAGTGGCGTTGGAGCAGTTACTCTGTAGTGGCGTTGGAGCAGTTACTCTGTAGTGGCGTTAGAGCAGTAACTCTGTAGTGGCATTGGAGCAGTTACTCTGTAGTGGCGTTAGAGCAGTTACTCTGTAGTGGCATTGGAGCAGTTACTCTGTAGTGACGTTAGAGCAGTAACTCTGTAGTGGCGTTAGAGCAGTTACTCTGTAGAGACGTTAGAGCAGTAACTCTGTAGTGGCGTTGGAGCAGTAACTCTGTAGTGGCGTTAGAGCAGTTACTCTGTAGTGGCGTTAGAGCAGTTACTCTGTAGTGGCGTTAGAGCAGTTACTCTGTAGAGACGTTAGAGCAGTAACTCTGTAGTGGCGTTAGAGCAGTTACTCTGTAGTGGCGTTAGAGCAGTAACTCTGTAGTGGCGTTGGAGCAGTTACTCTGTAGTGGCGTTGGAGCAGTTACTCTGTAGTGGCGTTAGAGCAGTTACTCTGTAGTGGCATTGGAGCAGTTACTCTGTAGTGGCGTTGGAGCAGTTACTCTGTAGTGGCGTTGGAGCAGTTACTCTGTAGTGGCATTGGAGCAGTTACTCTGTAGTGGCGTTAGAGCAGTTACTCTGTAGTGGCGTTAGAGCAGTAACTCTGTAGTGGCATTGGAGCAGTAACTCTGTAGTGGCGTTAGAGCAGTAACTCTGTAGTGGCATTGGAGCAGTTACTCTGTAGTGGCGTTGGAGCAGTTACTCTGTAGTGGCGTTAGAGCAGTAACTCTGTAGTGGCATTGGAGCAGTTACTCTGTAGTGGCGTTAGAGCAGTTACTCTGTAGTGGCGTTAGAGCAGTTACTCTGTAGTGGCATTGGAGCAGTTACTCTGTAGTGACGTTAGAGCAGTAACTCTGTAGTGGCGTTAGAGCAGTTACTCTGTAGAGACGTTAGAGCAGTAACTCTGTAGTGGCGTTGGAGCAGTAACTCTGTAGTGGCGTTAGAGCAGTTACTCTGTAGAGACGTTAGAGCAGTAACTCTGTAGTGGCGTTAGAGCAGTTACTCTGTAGTGGCGTTAGAGCAGTAACTCTGTAGTGGCGTTGGAGCAGTTACTCTGTAGTGGCGTTGGAGCAGTTACTCTGTAGTGGCGTTGGAGCAGTTACTCTGTAGTGGCGTTAGAGCAGTTACTCTGTAGTGGCGTTAGAGCAGTAACTCTGTAGTGGCATTGGAGCAGTTACTCTGTAGTGGCGTTGGAGCAGTTACTCTGTAGTGGCATTGGAGCAGTTACTCTGTAGTGGCGTTAGAGCAGTTACTCTGTAGTGGCGTTAGAGCAGTAACTCTGTAGTGGCATTGGAGCAGTAACTCTGTAGTGGCGTTAGAGCAGTAACTCTGTAGTGGCATTGGAGCAGTTACTCTGTAGTGGTGTTAGAGCAGTTACTCTGTAGTGGCGTTGGAGCAGTTACTCTGTAGTGGCGTTGGAGCAGTAACTCTGTAGTGGCGTTGGAGCAGTTACTCTGTAGTGGCGTTAGAGCAGTAACTCTGTAGTGGCGTTGGAGCAGTAACTCTGTAGTGGCGTTGGAGCAGTTACTCTGTAGTGGCGTTAGAGCAGTTACTCTGTAGTGGCGTTAGAGCAGTTACTCTGTAGTGGCGTTAGAGCAGTTACTCTGTAGTGGCGTTAGAGCAGTTACTCTGTAGTGGCGTTAGAGCAGTAACTCTGTAGTGGCGTTAGAGCAGTTACTCTGTAGTGGCGTTAGAGCAGTAACTCTGTAGTGGCGTTGGAGCAGTAACTCTGTAGTGGCATTGGAGCAGTTACTCTGTAGTGGCGTTGGAGCAGTTACTCTGTAGTGGCGTTAGAGCAGTTACTCTGTAGTGGCGTTAGAGCAGTTACTCTGTAGTGGCGTTAGAGCAGTTACTCTGTAGTGGCGTTAGAGCAGTAACTCTGTAGTGGCGTTGGAGCAGTTACTCTGTAGTGGCGTTAGAGCAGTTACTCTGTAGTGGCGTTAGAGCAGTAACTCTGTAGTGGCGTTGGAGCAGTAACTCTGTAGAGACGTTAGAGCAGTAACTCTGTAGTGGCATTGGAGCAGTTACTCTGTAGTGGCGTTAGAGCAGTTACTCTGTAGTGGCGTTAGAGCAGTTACTCTGTAGTGGCGTTGGAGCAGTAACTCTGTAGTGGCGTTGGAGCAGTAACTCTGTAGTGGCGTTAGAGCAGTTACTCTGTAGAGACGTTAGAGCAGTAACTCTGTAGTGGCGTTGGAGCAGTAACTCTGTAGTGGCGTTAGAGCAGTTACTCTGTAGTGGCGTTAGAGCAGTTACTCTGTAGTGGCGTTAGAGCAGTTACTCTGTAGAGACGTTAGAGCAGTAACTCTGTAGTGGCGTTAGAGCAGTTACTCTGTAGTGGCGTTAGAGCAGTAACTCTGTAGTGGCGTTGGAGCAGTTACTCTGTAGTGGCGTTGGAGCAGTTACTCTGTAGTGGCGTTGGAGCAGTTACTCTGTAGTGGCGTTAGAGCAGTAACTCTGTAGTGGCATTGGAGCAGTTACTCTGTAGTGGCGTTGGAGCAGTTACTCTGTAGTGGCATTGGAGCAGTTACTCTGTAGTGGCGTTAGAGCAGTTACTCTGTAGTGGCGTTAGAGCAGTTACTCTGTAGTGGCGTTAGAGCAGTAACTCTGTAGTGGCATTGGAGCAGTAACTCTGTAGTGGCGTTAGAGCAGTTACTCTGTAGTGGCGTTGGAGCAGTTACTCTGTAGTGGCGTTGGAGCAGTAACTCTGTAGTGGCGTTGGAGCAGTTACTCTGTAGTGGCATTGGAGCAGTTACTCTGTAGTGGCGTTAGAGCAGTTACTCTGTAGTGGCGTTAGAGCAGTTACTCTGTAGTGGCGTTAGAGCAGTTACTCTGTAGTGGCGTTAGAGCAGTTACTCTGTAGAGACGTTAGAGCAGTAACTCTGTAGTGGCGTTAGAGCAGTTACTCTGTAGAGACGTTAGAGCAGTAACTCTGTAGTGGCGTTAGAGCAGTTACTCTGTAGTGGCGTTAGAGCAGTTACTCTGTAGTGGCGTTAGAGCAGTTACTCTGTAGTGGCGTTAGAGCAGTTACTCTGTAGTGGCGTTGGAGCAGTTACTCTGTAGTGGCGTTGGAGCAGTTACTCTGTAGTGGCGTTGGAGCAGTAACTCTGTAGTGGCGTTGGAGCAGTTACTCTGTAGTGGCGTTAGAGCAGTTACTCTGTAGTGGCATTGGAGCAGTTACTCTGTAGTGGCGTTAGAGCAGTTACTCTGTAGTGGCGTTGGAGCAGTTACTCTGTAGTGGCGTTGGAGCAGTTACTCTGTAGTGGCGTTAGAGCAGTAACTCTGTAGTGGCGTTGGAGCAGTAACTCTGTAGTGGCGTTGGAGCAGTTACTCTGTAGTGGCGTTGGAGCAGTTACTCTGTAGTGGCGTTAGAGCAGTTACTCTGTAGTGGCGTTAGAGCAGTTACTCTGTAGTGGCGTTAGAGCAGTTACTCTGTAGTGGCGTTAGAGCAGTTACTCTGTAGAGACGTTAGAGCAGTAACTCTGTAGTGGCGTTAGAGCAGTTACTCTGTAGAGACGTTAGAGCAGTAACTCTGTAGTGGCGTTAGAGCAGTTACTCTGTAGAGACGTTAGAGCAGTAACTCTGTAGTGGCGTTAGAGCAGTTACTCTGTAGAGACGTTAGAGCAGTAACTCTGTAGTGGCGTTAGAGCAGTTACTCTGTAGAGACGTTAGAGCAGTAACTCTGTAGTGGCGTTGGAGCAGTTACTCTGTAGAGACGTTAGAGCAGTTACTCTGTAGTGGCATTGGAGCAGTTACTCTGTAGTGACGTTAGAGCAGTAACTCTGTAGTGGCATTGGAGCAGTTACTCTGTAGTGGCGTTAGAGCAGTTACTCTGTAGTGGCGTTAGAGCAGTTACTCTGTAGTGGCGTTAGAGCAGTTACTCTGTAGTGACGTTAGAGCAGTAACTCTGTAGTGGCATTGGAGCAGTTACTCTGTAGTGACGTTAGAGCAGTAACTCTGTAGTGGCGTTAGAGCAGTTACTCTGTAGTGGCGTTAGAGCAGTAACTCTGTAGTGGCGTTAGAGCAGTTACTCTGTAGTGACGTTAGAGCAGTAACTCTGTAGTGGCGTTAGAGCAGTTACTCTGTAGTGGCGTTAGAGCAGTTACTCTGTAGTGGCGTTAGAGCAGTTACTCTGTAGTGGCGTTAGAGCAGTAACTCTGTAGTGGCGTTGGAGCAGTTACTCCGTAGTGGCGTTAGAGCAGTTACTCTGTAGTGGCGTTAGAGCAGTAACTCTGTAGTGGCGTTAGAGCAGTAACTCTGTAGTGGCGTTAGAGCAGTTACTCTGTAGTGACGTTAGAGCAGTAACTCTGTAGTGGCGTTAGAGCAGTTACTCTGTAGTGACGTTAGAGCAGTAACTCTGTAGTGGCGTTAGAGCAGTTACTCTGTAGTGACGTTAGAGCAGTTACTCTGTAGTGGCGTTAGAGCAGTTACTCTGTAGTGGCGTTAGAGCAGTAACTCTGTAGTGGCGTTAGAGCAGTTACTCTGTAGTGGCGTTAGAGCAGTAACTCTGTAGTGGCGTTAGAGCAGTTACTCTGTAGTGGCGTTAGAGCAGTAACTCTGTAGTGGCGTTAGAGCAGTTACTCTGTAGTGGCGTTAGAGCAGTTACTCTGTAGTGGCGTTAGAGCAGTAACTCTGTAGTGGCGTTGGAGCAGTTACTCCGTAGTGGCGTTAGAGCAGTTACTCCGTAGTGGCGTTAGAGCAGTTACTCTGTAGTGGCGTTGGAGCAGTTACTCTGTAGTGGCGTTGGAGCAGTTACTCTGTAGTGGCGTTAGAGCAGTTACTCTGTAGTGGCGTTGGAGCAGTTACTCTGTAGTGGCGTTGGAGCAGTTACTCTGTAGTGGCGTTAGAGCAGTTACTCTGTAGTGGCGTTAGAGCAGTAACTCTGTAGTGGCATTGGAGCAGTAACTCTGTAGTGGCGTTAGAGCAGTAACTCTGTAGTGGCATTGGAGCAGTTACTCTGTAGTGGCGTTAGAGCAGTTACTCTGTAGTGGCGTTGGAGCAGTTACTCTGTAGTGGCGTTGGAGCAGTAACTCTGTAGTGGCGTTGGAGCAGTTACTCTGTAGTGGCGTTAGAGCAGTAACTCTGTAGTGGCGTTGGAGCAGTAACTCTGTAGTGGCGTTGGAGCAGTTACTCTGTAGTGGCGTTAGAGCAGTTACTCTGTAGTGGCGTTAGAGCAGTTACTCTGTAGTGGCGTTAGAGCAGTTACTCTGTAGTGGCGTTAGAGCAGTTACTCTGTAGTGGCGTTAGAGCAGTAACTCTGTAGTGGCGTTAGAGCAGTTACTCTGTAGTGGCGTTAGAGCAGTAACTCTGTAGTGGCGTTGGAGCAGTAACTCTGTAGTGGCGTTGGAGCAGTTACTCTGTAGTGGCGTTGGAGCAGTTACTCTGTAGTGGCGTTAGAGCAGTTACTCTGTAGTGGCGTTAGAGCAGTTACTCTGTAGTGGCGTTAGAGCAGTTACTCTGTAGTGGCGTTAGAGCAGTTACTCTGTAGTGGCGTTAGAGCAGTAACTCTGTAGTGGCGTTGGAGCAGTTACTCTGTAGTGGCGTTAGAGCAGTTACTCTGTAGTGGCGTTAGAGCAGTAACTCTGTAGTGGCGTTGGAGCAGTAACTCTGTAGAGACGTTAGAGCAGTAACTCTGTAGTGGCGTTAGAGCAGTTACTCTGTAGTGGCATTGGAGCAGTTACTCTGTAGTGGCGTTAGAGCAGTTACTCTGTAGTGGCGTTAGAGCAGTTACTCTGTAGTGGCGTTGGAGCAGTAACTCTGTAGTGGCGTTGGAGCAGTAACTCTGTAGTGGCGTTAGAGCAGTTACTCTGTAGAGACGTTAGAGCAGTAACTCTGTAGTGGCGTTGGAGCAGTAACTCTGTAGTGGCGTTAGAGCAGTTACTCTGTAGTGGCGTTAGAGCAGTTACTCTGTAGTGGCGTTAGAGCAGTTACTCTGTAGAGACGTTAGAGCAGTAACTCTGTAGTGGCGTTAGAGCAGTTACTCTGTAGTGGCGTTAGAGCAGTAACTCTGTAGTGGCGTTGGAGCAGTTACTCTGTAGTGGCGTTGGAGCAGTTACTCTGTAGTGGCGTTGGAGCAGTTACTCTGTAGTGGCGTTAGAGCAGTAACTCTGTAGTGGCATTGGAGCAGTTACTCTGTAGTGGCGTTGGAGCAGTTACTCTGTAGTGGCATTGGAGCAGTTACTCTGTAGTGGCGTTAGAGCAGTTACTCTGTAGTGGCGTTAGAGCAGTTACTCTGTAGTGGCGTTAGAGCAGTAACTCTGTAGTGGCATTGGAGCAGTAACTCTGTAGTGGCGTTAGAGCAGTTACTCTGTAGTGGCGTTGGAGCAGTTACTCTGTAGTGGCGTTGGAGCAGTAACTCTGTAGTGGCGTTGGAGCAGTTACTCTGTAGTGGCGTTAGAGCAGTTACTCTGTAGTGGCGTTAGAGCAGTTACTCTGTAGTGGCGTTGGAGCAGTAACTCTGTAGTGGCGTTGGAGCAGTTACTCTGTAGTGGCATTGGAGCAGTTACTCTGTAGTGGCGTTAGAGCAGTTACTCTGTAGTGGCGTTAGAGCAGTTACTCTGTAGTGGCGTTAGAGCAGTTACTCTGTAGTGGCGTTAGAGCAGTTACTCTGTAGAGACGTTAGAGCAGTAACTCTGTAGTGGCGTTAGAGCAGTTACTCTGTAGAGACGTTAGAGCAGTAACTCTGTAGTGGCGTTAGAGCAGTTACTCTGTAGTGGCGTTAGAGCAGTTACTCTGTAGTGGCGTTAGAGCAGTTACTCTGTAGTGGCGTTAGAGCAGTTACTCTGTAGTGGCGTTGGAGCAGTTACTCTGTAGTGGCGTTGGAGCAGTTACTCTGTAGTGGCGTTGGAGCAGTAACTCTGTAGTGGCGTTGGAGCAGTTACTCTGTAGTGGCGTTAGAGCAGTTACTCTGTAGTGGCATTGGAGCAGTTACTCTGTAGTGGCGTTAGAGCAGTTACTCTGTAGTGGCGTTGGAGCAGTTACTCTGTAGTGGCGTTGGAGCAGTTACTCTGTAGTGGCGTTGGAGCAGTTACTCTGTAGTGGCGTTAGAGCAGTAACTCTGTAGTGGCGTTGGAGCAGTAACTCTGTAGTGGCGTTGGAGCAGTTACTCTGTAGTGGCGTTGGAGCAGTTACTCTGTAGTGGCGTTAGAGCAGTTACTCTGTAGTGGCGTTAGAGCAGTTACTCTGTAGTGGCGTTAGAGCAGTTACTCTGTAGTGGCGTTAGAGCAGTTACTCTGTAGAGACGTTAGAGCAGTAACTCTGTAGTGGCGTTAGAGCAGTTACTCTGTAGAGATGTTAGAGCAGTAACTCTGTAGTGGCGTTAGAGCAGTTACTCTGTAGAGACGTTAGAGCAGTAACTCTGTAGTGGCGTTAGAGCAGTTACTCTGTAGAGACGTTAGAGCAGTAACTCTGTAGTGGCGTTAGAGCAGTTACTCTGTAGAGACGTTAGAGCAGTAACTCTGTAGTGGCGTTGGAGCAGTTACTCTGTAGAGACGTTAGAGCAGTTACTCTGTAGTGGCATTGGAGCAGTTACTCTGTAGTGACGTTAGAGCAGTTACTCTGTAGTGGCGTTAGAGCAGTTACTCTGTAGTGGCGTTAGAGCAGTAACTCTGTAGTGGCATTGGAGCAGTAACTCTGTAGTGGCGTTAGAGCAGTTACTCTGTAGTGGCGTTGGAGCAGTTACTCTGTAGTGGCGTTGGAGCAGTAACTCTGTAGTGGCGTTGGAGCAGTTACTCTGTAGTGGCGTTAGAGCAGTTACTCTGTAGTGGCGTTAGAGCAGTTACTCTGTAGTGGCGTTGGAGCAGTAACTCTGTAGTGGCGTTGGAGCAGTTACTCTGTAGTGGCATTGGAGCAGTTACTCTGTAGTGGCGTTAGAGCAGTTACTCTGTAGTGGCGTTAGAGCAGTTACTCTGTAGTGGCGTTAGAGCAGTTACTCTGTAGTGGCGTTAGAGCAGTTACTCTGTAGAGACGTTAGAGCAGTAACTCTGTAGTGGCGTTAGAGCAGTTACTCTGTAGAGACGTTAGAGCAGTAACTCTGTAGTGGCGTTAGAGCAGTTACTCTGTAGTGGCGTTAGAGCAGTTACTCTGTAGTGGCGTTAGAGCAGTTACTCTGTAGTGGCGTTGGAGCAGTTACTCTGTAGTGGCGTTGGAGCAGTTACTCTGTAGTGGCGTTGGAGCAGTAACTCTGTAGTGGCGTTGGAGCAGTAACTCTGTAGTGGCGTTGGAGCAGTTACTCTGTAGTGGCGTTGGAGCAGTTACTCTGTAGTGGCGTTAGAGCAGTTACTCTGTAGTGGCGTTAGAGCAGTTACTCTGTAGTGGCGTTAGAGCAGTTACTCTGTAGTGGCGTTAGAGCAGTTACTCTGTAGAGACGTTAGAGCAGTAACTCTGTAGTGGCGTTAGAGCAGTTACTCTGTAGAGATGTTAGAGCAGTAACTCTGTAGTGGCGTTAGAGCAGTTACTCTGTAGAGACGTTAGAGCAGTAACTCTGTAGTGGCGTTAGAGCAGTTACTCTGTAGAGACGTTAGAGCAGTAACTCTGTAGTGGCGTTAGAGCAGTTACTCTGTAGAGACGTTAGAGCAGTAACTCTGTAGTGGCGTTGGAGCAGTTACTCTGTAGAGACGTTAGAGCAGTTACTCTGTAGTGGCATTGGAGCAGTTACTCTGTAGTGACGTTAGAGCAGTAACTCTGTAGTGGCATTGGAGCAGTTACTCTGTAGTGGCGTTAGAGCAGTTACTCTGTAGTGGCGTTAGAGCAGTTACTCTGTAGTGGCGTTAGAGCAGTTACTCTGTAGTGGCGTTAGAGCAGTTACTCTGTAGTGGCGTTAGAGCAGTTACTCTGTAGAGATGTTAGAGCAGTAACTCTGTAGTGGCATTGGAGCAGTTACTCTGTAGTGGCGTTAGAGCAGTTACTCTGTAGTGGCGTTAGAGCAGTTACTCTGTAGAGACGTTAGAGCAGTAACTCTGTAGTGGCGTTAGAGCAGTTACTCTGTAGAGATGTTAGAGCAGTAACTCTGTAGTGGCGTTAGAGCAGTTACTCTGTAGAGACGTTAGAGCAGTAACTCTGTAGTGGCGTTAGAGCAGTTACTCTGTAGAGACGTTAGAGCAGTAACTCTGTAGTGGCGTTAGAGCAGTTACTCTGTAGAGACGTTAGAGCAGTAACTCTGTAGTGGCGTTGGAGCAGTTACTCTGTAGAGACGTTAGAGCAGTTACTCTGTAGTGGCATTGGAGCAGTTACTCTGTAGTGACGTTAGAGCAGTAACTCTGTAGTGGCATTGGAGCAGTTACTCTGTAGTGGCGTTAGAGCAGTTACTCTGTAGTGGCGTTAGAGCAGTTACTCTGTAGTGGCGTTAGAGCAGTTACTCTGTAGTGACGTTAGAGCAGTAACTCTGTAGTGGCATTGGAGCAGTTACTCTGTAGTGACGTTAGAGCAGTAACTCTGTAGTGGCGTTAGAGCAGTTACTCTGTAGTGGCGTTAGAGCAGTAACTCTGTAGTGGCGTTAGAGCAGTTACTCTGTAGTGACGTTAGAGCAGTAACTCTGTAGTGGCGTTAGAGCAGTTACTCTGTAGTGGCGTTAGAGCAGTTACTCTGTAGTGGCGTTAGAGCAGTTACTCTGTAGTGGCGTTAGAGCAGTTACTCTGTAGTGGCGTTAGAGCAGTTACTCTGTAGTGGCGTTAGAGCAGTAACTCTGTAGTGGCGTTGGAGCAGTTACTCCGTAGTGGCGTTAGAGCAGTTACTCTGTAGTGGCGTTAGAGCAGTAACTCTGTAGTGGCGTTAGAGCAGTAACTCTGTAGTGGCGTTAGAGCAGTTACTCTGTAGTGACGTTAGAGCAGTAACTCTGTAGTGGCGTTAGAGCAGTTACTCTGTAGTGACGTTAGAGCAGTAACTCTGTAGTGGCGTTAGAGCAGTTACTCTGTAGTGACGTTAGAGCAGTTACTCTGTAGTGGCGTTAGAGCAGTTACTCTGTAGTGGCGTTAGAGCAGTAACTCTGTAGTGGCGTTAGAGCAGTTACTCTGTAGTGGCGTTAGAGCAGTAACTCTGTAGTGGCGTTAGAGCAGTTACTCTGTAGTGGCGTTAGAGCAGTAACTCTGTAGTGGCGTTAGAGCAGTTACTCTGTAGTGGCGTTAGAGCAGTTACTCTGTAGTGGCGTTAGAGCAGTAACTCTGTAGTGGCGTTGGAGCAGTAACTCTGTAGTGGCGTTGGAGCAGTTACTCTGTAGTGGCGTTAGAGCAGTTACTCTGTAGTGGCGTTAGAGCAGTTACTCTGTAGTGGCGTTAGAGCAGTTACTCTGTAGTGGCGTTAGAGCAGTTACTCTGTAGTGGCGTTAGAGCAGTAACTCTGTAGTGGCGTTAGAGCAGTTACTCTGTAGTGGCGTTAGAGCAGTAACTCTGTAGTGGCGTTGGAGCAGTAACTCTGTAGTGGCGTTGGAGCAGTTACTCTGTAGTGGCGTTGGAGCAGTTACTCTGTAGTGGCGTTAGAGCAGTTACTCTGTAGTGGCGTTAGAGCAGTTACTCTGTAGTGGCGTTAGAGCAGTTACTCTGTAGTGGCGTTAGAGCAGTAACTCTGTAGTGGCGTTGGAGCAGTTACTCTGTAGTGGCGTTAGAGCAGTTACTCTGTAGTGGCGTTAGAGCAGTTACTCTGTAGTGGCGTTAGAGCAGTTACTCTGTAGTGGCGTTAGAGCAGTTACTCTGTAGTGGCGTTAGAGCAGTTACTCTGTAGTGGCGTTAGAGCAGTTACTCTGTAGTGGCGTTGGAGCAGTTACTCTGTAGTGGCGTTAGAGCAGTTACTCTGTAGTGGCGTTGGAGCAGTAACTCTGTAGTGGCGTTGGAGCAGTAACTCTGTAGTGGCGTTAGAGCAGTTACTCTGTAGTGGCATTGGAGCAGTTACTCTGTAGTGGCGTTAGAGCAGTTACTCTGTAGTGGCGTTGGAGCAGTTACTCTGTAGTGGCGTTGGAGCAGTTACTCTGTAGTGGCGTTAGAGCAGTAACTCTGTAGTGGCGTTGGAGCAGTAACTCTGTAGTGGCGTTGGAGCAGTTACTCTGTAGTGGCGTTGGAGCAGTTACTCTGTAGTGGCGTTGGAGCAGTTACTCTGTAGTGGCGTTAGAGCAGTTACTCTGTAGTGGCGTTAGAGCAGTTACTCTGTAGTGGCGTTAGAGCAGTTACTCTGTAGAGACGTTAGAGCAGTAACTCTGTAGTGGCGTTAGAGCAGTAACTCTGTAGTGGCGTTAGAGCAGTTACTCTGTAGTGGCGTTAGAGCAGTTACTCTGTAGAGACGTTAGAGCAGTAACTCTGTAGTGGCGTTAGAGCAGTTACTCTGTAGAGACGTTAGAGCAGTAACTCTGTAGTGGCGTTAGAGCAGTTACTCTGTAGAGACGTTAGAGCAGTAACTGTGTAGAGACGTTAGAGCAGTTACTCTGTAGTGGCGTTAGAGCAGTTACTCTGTAGTGGCGTTAGAGCAGTAACTCTGTAGTGGCGTTAGAGCAGTTACTCTGTAGTGGCGTTAGAGCAGTAACTCTGTAGTGGCGTTAGAGCAGTTACTCTGTAGTGGCGTTAGAGCAGTAACTCTGTAGTGGCGTTAGAGCAGTTACTCTGTAGTGGCGTTAGAGCAGTTACTCTGTAGTGGCGTTAGAGCAGTAACTCTGTAGTGGCGTTGGAGCAGTAACTCTGTAGTGGCGTTGGAGCAGTTACTCTGTAGTGGCGTTAGAGCAGTTACTCTGTAGTGGCGTTAGAGCAGTTACTCTGTAGTGGCGTTAGAGCAGTTACTCTGTAGTGGCGTTAGAGCAGTTACTCTGTAGTGGCGTTAGAGCAGTAACTCTGTAGTGGCGTTAGAGCAGTTACTCTGTAGTGGCGTTAGAGCAGTAACTCTGTAGTGGCGTTGGAGCAGTAACTCTGTAGTGGCGTTGGAGCAGTTACTCTGTAGTGGCGTTGGAGCAGTTACTCTGTAGTGGCGTTAGAGCAGTTACTCTGTAGTGGCGTTAGAGCAGTTACTCTGTAGTGGCGTTAGAGCAGTTACTCTGTAGTGGCGTTAGAGCAGTAACTCTGTAGTGGCGTTGGAGCAGTTACTCTGTAGTGGCGTTAGAGCAGTAACTCTGTAGTGACGTTAGAGCAGTAACTCTGTAGTGGCGTTAGAGCAGTTACTCTGTAGTGGCGTTAGAGCAGTAACTCTGTAGTGGCGTTAGAGCAGTTACTCTGTAGTGACGTTAGAGCAGTAACTCTGTAGTGGCGTTAGAGCAGTTACTCTGTAGTGGCGTTAGAGCAGTTACTCTGTAGTGGCGTTAGAGCAGTTACTCTGTAGTGGCGTTAGAGCAGTAACTCTGTAGTGGCGTTGGAGCAGTTACTCCGTAGTGGCGTTAGAGCAGTTACTCTGTAGTGGCGTTAGAGCAGTTACTCTGTAGTGACGTTAGAGCAGTAACTCTGTAGTGGCGTTAGAGCAGTTACTCTGTAGTGACGTTAGAGCAGTAACTCTGTAGTGGCGTTAGAGCAGTTACTCTGTAGTGACGTTAGAGCAGTTACTCTGTAGTGGCGTTAGAGCAGTTACTCTGTAGTGGCGTTAGAGCAGTAACTCTGTAGTGGCGTTAGAGCAGTTACTCTGTAGTGGCGTTAGAGCAGTAACTCTGTAGTGGCGTTAGAGCAGTTACTCTGTAGTGGCGTTAGAGCAGTAACTCTGTAGTGGCGTTAGAGCAGTTACTCTGTAGTGGCGTTAGAGCAGTTACTCTGTAGTGGCGTTAGAGCAGTAACTCTGTAGTGGCGTTGGAGCAGTTACTCCGTAGTGGCGTTAGAGCAGTTACTCTGTAGTGGCGTTAGAGCAGTAACTCTGTAGTGACTCGCCCCACATCGATGTTCTGGATGATTTTCCACATGAAAGTGCAAAACGTTCCAAAATGGCTGACTAATACACAAGGAATAAACCACATAAACCTGCTGTGCCGTTTTAGGAAAATTATCCATGACGATGGTGCAATATGTCTCGACACAAAGTTTAAAGACTATTTTCCTCTAAGCGTGATTTATTCCTCTTCTAGAACAGCAATTTCCCAACCATCCCAATGTTTAATCTATTAACAGACTACACTTCGTCCTTTTTAACCGTTTCTAGGTGCATTTAACGTTGTGAAACATCCCTGAGACAGTGTCTCTGACAATGGAGACTCCTTCCATCTCCTTACCCTGGTGAAAAGTTCACCGTATCAACAAAATCTGTTTGCGTGGCACGTCCACCGTACGAGTCCCTGTGAAGGAGCCGTTACTATAGAAACGATAGCATGTTAGGAACATAAACAATATAAACCTGTGATTTGAATTAAAGCCAGCACTACTTTTAGAGCTGCTGGTATAGAAACATATTTCAACGTCTTCTGACCAGTCAGAATCCCGAATTCAACGGTGACAGAGGTATCGGTGCGAGAGAGTCAGAGAACAGCGCACGATTTCAGACGGAACCTTTACAAGCTGAAATGAGAGAAAGAATGCGGAGATGTTTTTTATTACACTGTTTTCCACAACCTTCCTATAAACATATGCAATACCCAGGTGTGTGTGTGTGTGTGTGTGTGTGTGTGTCTATGTTTATGTTGTTTGGCATTCTGTGAATACCTCATCAGCACTGAGGTGAAATGACCAAACCGTGTCAAAGATCAACACCCCCTATCCAAACACACACAATCCCCCAGCTTTACTCTCCATCCATATAGCACAGTCCCCTCCGTAACTATTGGAACAGCGAGGCCGGTTCATGTGTTTGTGCTCTACACCAAAGACATTTGGGTTTGAGATCAAAAGATGAGTATGAGACGAGAGTTTAGGATTTCAGCTTTTATATCTAGACGTGTCAAGCAACATAAAACATAGAAGCTTTTGTATCAGACCACAGCTTCTTTCAGTAGTTGTTTGTTTCGGGGGGTTTCTCCCTTCAGTCTCCTCTTCAGGAGGTGAGGTGCTGATCAGTTGGGTGAAGGTCTGGTGATGGACTTGTCCAGTCTAAAACCTTCCACTTTCCCCCTGATGAAGTCCTGTGTTGAGGTGGAAGTGTGTTTTGGATCGTTGTCTTGCTGCATGATGAAGTTCCTCCTGATTCATTCGGATGCATTTCTCTGTAAATCTGCAGACAGAATGTTCCTGTAAACTTCTGAATTCATTCTGCTGCTCCATCATGAGTTCATCATCAATAAAGATCAGTGAGAATGTTCCAGAAGCAGCCATGCAAGCCCAGGCCATGACGCTACCTCCACCATGTTCCACAGATCAGCTCGTATGTTCTGGATCATGAGCAGATCCTTTCTTTCTCCACACTTTGGTCTTTCCAGAACTTTGGTAGAGGTTCATCTCGGTTCCAGAACTTTTGTGGATCGTCTCTGTATTTCTTTGTGAATTCCAGTCTGGGTTTCTGATTCTTACTGCTGGTCAGCGTTTCACATCTTGTGGTGTGTCCTCTATATTTCCGCTCTCGAGGTCTTCTTCTAACGGTGGATTGTGACCTTCACCCTGCCCTGTGGAGGTTGTTGGTGACGTCACTGTCTGTTGTTTTTGGGTTTTTCTTCACAGCTCTCACAATGTTCGTCATCGGCTGCTGTGGTTTTCCTCGGCCGACCCGTTCGGTGTCTGTTCCTCAGTACACCGGCGGTTTCTTTCTTTTCCAGGACATTCCAAATGGTTGTGTTCTCTATACACAATGTTTGTGATTGATTTTCCCTCGACATTTTCTCTCAGCTTCAAAACGGCTCGCTTTACTCCCACAGACAGCTCTCAGATCTTCGTGTTATTTAGATAGTAGATGTTCAGAGCGGTTTAATGTGTAAACAATCGATCTAACAGGACTGGGGAACAACAAACACCCGTCAGTCACATCTTCCTTTATTTTTTTGCTCGCCAACAAATCGGGTGATCTACATATAAATACCAAGAATGTATATTACATGTGTATACACATGTGTATGTGTATGTGTGTGTGTGTGTGTATATACACTGTTGTTGTGTGTTTGTTCATGCTTTGGTCTGAACACATGACCCACAGTCACCACATTAGAGCTTTAGCCCAATAAACCCAACTGCTGTAACTGCAGTGTGTGTGTGTGTGTGTGCGTAAATGGACACAAGAGACTTCACTGGGGAAATTGCACTCCCGCTGATTTTGGACGCGACAGCATTCCCAGCTCTGAGAAGCAATGATGGGAAAAAACAGGCACATTGACGAGTCTGGTTTGAGGTTCTGGGTATGTATTGTGTGTGTGTGTGTGTGTGTGTGTGTGTGTGTGTGTGTGTGTGTGTGTGTTTCCATCCCTACACCAGCATTCAAACCAGTGACCTTGTATATTCACACACATATGGATTTGTTTTTCTTTTTTTTTTTTGCCTCATTCTCCACCTGTCTCACTTTCTGTCTCCTTTTTACTCTCACATTATAAGTCTCTCTTTTCCTTCTGCTCTCTGCTACTTTCCATCTGTCTCCATTACTGTCTCTCCCTCCATCTGTCTCTCTCTCTCTCTCTCTCTCTCTCTGGTGTCTGAGGTAGGAAGAGCGCTTTCCCTTTTTCTAATCTGAAGTCACAGTAATGTCTTCTCCAGAGGGAGAGAGACAAACATAAAATGAGAGAAAGCTCAGCAGAGGGATAAAAAAGAAAGACAGGCAGACAGAGGTGGGGGAGGGACAGTGGAGATATATACAGAGAGAGATATACAAAGAGAGACAGAGAGAGGAGCAGACAGACAGATAGGGTGAGAGACAGACAGTGAGGGGGGGGATTAAAATAGAAAAACTAACAAAGGGATTTAAAAAAAAAAAAAAAAAGACGCCCAGACACACAGAGAGGGATAAAAAGATATATATATATATATATATATATATATATAGAGAGAGAGAGAGAGAGAGAGAGAGAGAGAGAGAGAGAGAGAGAATAGTGACAGCTAGAAAGAGACCGAGAAAAAGAGGGGGAGAGACAGGTAGAGACAGCGAGACAGAAGAAAGGGGAGATTGTGAGAGTGACAGCAAAGAAAGACAGAGAGAGAGAGAGAGAGAGAGAGAGAGAGAGAGAGAGACTAAATAGAAAAATTAGCAGAGGGTTAAAAAAAGAAAGACACCCAAACAAATAGGAACATCGAAACTAGATGAAGAGAAAAAGACAGAGAGACAGTGAAAGAGACAGAGAGGTAGAAAGCGAAGGAGAAAGAGAGAGAGAGAGAGAGACAGACAAAGAGGCAGTCAGAGAGAGAAAGAGAGACAGAGAGAGAGAGACAGAGAGAGAGAAAGCCAGAGAGAGAGAGACAGAGAGAGAGAGAGAGAGAGAAAGACAGAGAGAGAGAGAGACAGAGAGAGAGAGAGATAGAGAGAGAGACACACACACAGAGAGAGAGAGACAGAGAGAGAGAGACAGAGAGAGAGAGAGAGACAGAGAGAGAGAGAGACAGAGAGAGAGAGACAGAGAGAGAGAGAGACAGAGAGAGAGAGAAATTGACAAAGACAGAGGGAGCAAAAGTGAGACATTGAAAGGAAGAGAGAGAGAAAGACAGAACTTTCCCTTCTGAGCATGTGCTATCCATTCTGTGGTCTCACACACACACACACACACACACACACACACAACAGATATTTATGAAGTGACTGTTTCTTTCCCATAACCTCAGTACTCACTTTCATTCTCTCCATCGCTCTCACTGTCCTGTTTTATAAATCACTTTTCTGCATGAGGCTGTAAAACGTTCTCTCTCTCTTCCTCTCTCTCTCCCTCTCTTCCTCTCTCTCTCTCGCTCTTCCTCTCTCCAGAAACCAGTTCATTTAAACTGCACTCTTTATTTCCTCCTCCAAGTCCTCACTCAGTCGTCATCGTCCCTCAGAGAATCGGGAACGCATCGAAGGAAACGAACTCCTACCGGAGAGTCGATCTTGAGCAGAGCGATGTCCGATCTTTCGTCGATGTCTGTGATTTTGGCGTCGTACGACTGTCCGTTCTTCAGTTCGACCTTCACTCGGTTTTTATCGGCGACGACGTGGGCGTTAGTGACGATGAGTCCATCATCAGAAACGATAAATCCCGAACCAGTCGCCACAGCCCTCTCGCGCAAACTGTACACCATCCTGAGAGAAAGAAAAAGCGTTCTGAAGAGAATGACACGTTTTCACCATTTTGACCATTAAATCAAACCTTCAGAGCAGTGAACAAGTTCCACAAAGACCTGCCAGAAAAGTCTCGACCGTAGACACGACCTGATCGTGAACTCTCGAGACATTTGGGAATAATACGCAGTACACTTTTTTTGGATTTTCAACTGTAATTATAACTCCTCCCCTTATTCAGAGATACTTACAGAAGTGCTTTGTTGTCTCTATCAAGCTCTAAGATCCTTGTACTAGTAGAAGTAGGTCAAAATTTAAGTATACTATCAGGTTAGTGCGAGGCATTGGTACTCTGATCAGTCAAGTTGTACTTGTGGCTTGGATGGGGGAAAAGGTGCAGAACAGGGTTTGATAAGTGCCTTCAGGAAGGTGGGGGTCCATGTTTGGCGTTGTAGATGAACCTCAGTGTTGCAGCAGGAAGCCAGTGGAGGTAACACAACAATTTTGTCATGTGGGAGATCTTGGGGAGGGTCAAAGCAAGTCATGTAGCTGAATTCTGGATCAGCTGCAGGAAACTTCTGGCTCAGGGAAGACCTGCCAGGAGTGAGATGCAGTAGTCCAATCTCCAGATGACGAGATGAAATTGCCAGATCCTCCTGATGTTGTAAAAGGAGAAATCTGCAGGGCTGAGTCAGGTTAGCAATATGCCTATACCAAGATTGAGGTCATTTGGTGTGATCCAAGAGTTCTCCCAGGAGATCACAAGATCTTGAAGTGCATCTCCGGGGATACACAACAGCTCAATCTTGCTGGGATTTAGTTTAAGGTAATGAGCTGCCATCTATGAGAAGATGTCTACCAAACACGTTGAGATATGAGCTGAAATGGAAACTGAAAGGTGAGGATGAGTCATCAGTGGTATGAAAAGCCATGTAAAGATATGACTTCACTGAGACTGTGGGTCTAGATGGAAAATGAAAGAGGACTGCACACTGAGCCTTGTGGGACACCAGTGAGAGTCTCCAATGTGGTGCCTCTCCAAGTCAGCTGATCGGTGTGATTCCCTCCAGGTAAGAAGCAAACCACCACTATGCTGTGTCAGTAATCCCAAGGCTCATGAGAATGGGCAGGAGGATCTTGTGATAAAAGAATGCTGGGAGGTCCAGAAGAACCAGGACTGCTAATAGTTTATCTATCTGATCTAGCAGCACGAAGCCTCTCTACAATACATCGCCACAAGGCCACTTCTGAGTGAAGAGTGGCCGGATTGGTTGAAACCAGGAGGCCATGCTGGGTAAGAAAAGAAGACAAGAGATTGCAAACAACATTTTTAAGCATTTTGGAAACAAAACAAAGGAGTGAAGTGATACGGATTTGTAGCTGCGAATTTTAGAGGAGCCAGAGGATCCCTAGTGTGAAGGGTGTAGTGAACAGTTTTACACTTTGGACTATTGGGTAAGAAATTCTGATAGTATTTTTCACTTGGTAGTGTTTCTTTTAGGATGCCACTTGGTAGCGAACACCTTTGTACCTTTGGTCTGTATTTGATCCAGCACTGAGCATATACAGTAATATAGAGATACAGATATAGTACACCAAAGAGAACAAAAATGGACCAAGAACCCAGCCCTGGGGAACTCTAATATTGATGTTGTGAGGTGATAATATTGAACCTCTTCAGGCAAGATACAGGTAAGATCCATCATTCCCACTGCATTTGCACAAGCACATGATTAATCAACAGGTGATTGTTGTTCATATTGTTTTTCAGATTTAAGTTACAATTTTCCAGACCTGCGAGTTGAGGCGAATGTCACAGTGATTGACAGGGGAGAAAGAGAGAGAGAGAGAGAGAGAGAGAGAGAGAGAGAGTATGCCATACCTCCTGCTCAGAAAGTACGGCCAGTATTCCTCTCTTGGCAACCAGACACAGCTAGCGGTGGCATCAGTGGGATTCAAACTCACAATCTTCAGAGATAGGAGGTCCGTATATTCTATCCCTGATTTTCCAGATTTAAAGGCAAGTGCATGTGTTTAAAAGTGGTGGCGTAGACGCGACTGAAAAACGCCATCTGTGTAACCTGACTCTGAATATGAGGAGCTCTCCATGTGTAAGTTTATGGCACTGAGCTGTGATTCTGGTCACACCGACATCGTAAGTGAGATTTTCTGTCTTTTATCTGAATCAGTTATCACGTGTTTAAACAGCAACTCCAAATGGTTTGATTGGATGCAGCAATGCATAGTGTTCCTTGGTGTTATACTCCCCAACACACATACACACACATACACACACACACACACACACACACACACACACACACACACACACACACACACACACACACACACTTACTTGCGGTAGAGTTCAATATGAACGACAGCAGGTGCGATTTTCTCCACCACGTCAGCGATGAAGTTGTATTTATATCTCAGACTGGTTGGCTTCTCCTGAACTGTAAGAGAGAAACACACACACACACACACACACACACACACACACACAATTAAACTAGCTGAAAATTACACTGACATCATCTAAAGAGAAAAAAAGTACAACACATCAGACTGGTCATTTCATTTCTCTTTATTTATGTCCATCTCAGAAAGGCTTCATTTACGGTTTAGAACAAAAATAAAAAAGATATAAAAAGAGAACTGGAGAAATAAAACAACAAAAAAAAGGAAATCAAAACATTTATAATCAAACGTTGAAGTTGGTGTTTTGGTAAAAAGTGGAAAGTGTGGATGATGATTATAGAGGACTTGTATCACTGTGTTGTATTGCTTGCGCTGCACCCTTGTCCACTTCCCCTTACTACTACACAGCACATACAGTATCACGACTGTGTAAGGTAGGGAGGAACAGAAGTATGTAGGGGGTGTAGGAGTGTGTACATGAGTGTAGAAGCAGCCTTTATTTGTCACATATACAATACAGCATAGTGAAATACATTTTTCACAGAGTCAGGCATGACACGACCTGGAGCAGAAAGGGTTAAGGCCTTGCTCAAGGGTCCAACAGTGTCAGCTTGGTGCTGCAGGGGCTTGAACCCCTGACCTTCTGATTGATCAGTAACTTGGTCTTAACCGTTGAGCCACCACTGCACTGTGTAAGGGAGTGTAGGAGTGTGTTAGGGAGTGTAGGAGTGTGTTAGAGAGTGTAGGAGTATGTTAGAGAGTGTAGGAGTGTGTAAGGGAGTGTAGGAGTGTGTTATGGAATGTAGGAGTGTGTTAGGGAGTGTAGTAGTGTGTAAGGGAGTGTAGTAGTGTGTTAGGAGTGTGTTAGGGAGTGTAAGAGTGTGTAAGGGAGTGTAGGAGTGTGTTAGGGAGTGTGTTAGTGAGTGTAGGAGTGTGTAAGGGAGTGTGTTAGGGAGTGTAGGAGTGTGTTAGGGAGTGTAGGAGTGTGTTAGGGAGTGTAGGAGTGTGTAAGGGAGTGTGTTAGGGAGTGTAGGAGTGTGTTAGGGAGTGTAGGAGTGTGTTAGGGAGTGTGTTAGAGAGTGTAGGAGTGTGTTAGGGAGTGTGTTAGGGAGTGTAGGAGTGTGTAAGGGAGTGTGTAAGGGAGTGTAGGAGTGTGTAAGGGAGTGTGTTAGGGAGTGTAGGAGTGTGTTAGAGAGTGTAGGAGTGTGTTAGGGAGTGCAGGAGTGTGTTAGGGAGTGTAGGAGTGTGTAAGGGAGTGTAGGAGTGTGTAAGGGAGTGTGTTAGAGAGTGTAGGAGTGTGTTAGAGAGTGTGTTAGAGAGTGTAGGAGTGTGTAAGGGAGTGTGTTAGGGAGTGTAGGAGTGTGTTAGGGAGTGTGTTAGAGGGTGTAGGAGTGTGTTAGGGAGTGTGTTAGGGAGTGTAGGAGTGTGTAAGGGAGTGTGTTAGGGAGTGTAGGAGTGTGTTAGAGAGTGTAGGAGTGTGTTAGGGAGTGTAGGAGTGTGTTAAGGAGTGTAGGAGTGTGTAAGGGAGTGTAGGAGTGTGTAAGGGAGTGTGTTAGGGAGTGTAAGAGTGTGTTAGAGAGTGTAGGAGTGTGTAAGGGAGTGTGTTAGGGAGTGTAGGAGTGTGTTAGGGAGTGTAGGAGTGTGTAAGGGAGTGTGTTAGGGAGTGTAGGAGTGTGTTAGGGAGTGTGTTAGGGAGTGTAAGAGTGTGTTAGAGAGTGTGTTAGGGAGTGTAAGAGTGTGTTAGAGAGTGTAGGAGTGTGTAAGGGAGTGTGTTAGGGAGTGTAGGAGTGTGTTAGGGAGTGTGTTAGAGAGTGTAGGAGTGTGTTAGGGAGTGTGTTAGGGAGTGTAGGAGTGTGTAAGGGAGTGTGTTAGGGAGTGTAGGAGTGTGTTAGAGAGTGTAGGAGTGTGTTAGGGAGTGTAGGAGTGTGTTAGGGAGTGTAGGAGTGTGTAAGGGAGTGTAGGAGTGTGTTAGGGAGTGTGTTAGTGAGTGTAGGAGTGTGTAAGGGAGTGTGTTAGGGAGTGTAGGAGTGTGTTAGAGAGTGTAGGAGTGTGTTAGGGAGTGTGTTAGGGAGTGTAGGATTGTGTAAGGGAGTGTGTTAGGGAGTGTAGGAGTGTGTAAGGGAGTGTAGGAGTGTGTAAGGGAGTGTGTTAGAGAGTGTAGGAGTGTGTTAGAGAGTGTAGGAGTGTGTTAGAGAGTGTGTTAGAGAGTGTAGGAGTGTGTAAGGGAGTGTGTTAGGGAGTGTAGGAGTGTGTTAGGGAGTGTGTTAGAGAGTGTAGGAGTGTGTTAGGGAGTGTGTGAGTGTGTAAGGGAGTGTGTTAGGGAGTGTGTTAGGGAGTGTAGGAGTGTGTTAGGGAGTGTAGGAGTGTGTTAGAGAGTGTAGGAGTGTGTTAGGGAGTGTGTTAGGGAGTGTAGGAGTGTGTAAGGGAGTGTGTTAGAGAGTGTAGGAGTGTGTTAGGGAGTGTGTTAGGGAGTGTAGGAGTGTGTTAGGGAGTGTGTTAGGGAGTGTAGGAGTGTGTAAGGGAGTGTGTTAGGGAGTGTAGGAGTGTGTAAGGGAGTGTAGGAGTGTGTAAGGGAGTGTAGGAGTGTGTAAGGGAGTGTGTTAGGGAGTGTAGGAGTGTGTTAGAGAGTGTAGGAGTGTGTTAGAGAGTGTGTTAGAGAGTGTAGGAGTGTGTAAGGGAGTGTGTTAGGGAGTGTAGGAGTGTGTTAGGGAGTGTGTTAGAGAGTGTAGGAGTGTGTTAGGGAGTGTGTTAGGGAGTGTAGGAGTGTGTAAGGGAGTGTGTTAGGGAGTGTAGGAGTGTGTTAGAGAGTGTAGGAGTGTGTTAGAGAGTGTAGGAGTGTGTTAGGGAGTGTGTTAGGGAGTGTAGGAGTGTGTTTAGGGAGTGTGTTAGGGAGTGTGTAAGGGAGTGTGTTAGGGAGTGTAGGAGTGTGTTAGGGAGTGTGTAAGGGAGTGTAGGAGTGTGTTAGGGAGTGTAGGAGTGTGTTAGAGAGTGTAGGAGTGTGTAAGGGAGTGTAGGAGTGTGTTAGGGAGTGTGTTAGGGAGTGTAGGAGTGTGTAAGGGAGTGTGTTAGGGAGTGTAGGAGTGTGTAAGGGAGTGTAGGAGTGTGTAAGGGAGTGTGTTAGGGAGTGTAGGAGTGTGTTAGGGAGTGTAGGAGTGTGTAAGGGAGTGTGTTAGGGAGTGTAGGAGTGTGTTAGAGAGTGTAGGAGTGTGTTAGGGAGTGTGTAAGGGAGTGTAGGAGTGTGTAAGGGAGTGTGTTAGGGAGTGTAGGAGTGTGTTAGGGAGTGTAGGAGTGTGTTAGAGAGTGTAGGAGTGTGTTAGGGAGTGTGTAAGGGAGTGTAGGAGTGTGTAAGGGAGTGTAGGAGTGTGTAAGGGAGTGTGTTAGGGAGTGTAGGAGTGTGTTAGGGAGTGTAGGAGTGTGTAAGGGAGTGTGTTAGGGAGTGTAGGAGTGTGTTAGAGAGTGTAGGAGTGTGTTAGGGAGTGTGTAAGGGAGTGTAGGAGTGTGTAAGGGAGTGTGTTAGGGAGTGTAGGAGTGTGTAAGGGAGTGTAGGAGTGTGTAAGGGAGTGTGTTAGGGAGTGTAGGAGTGTGTTAGGGAGTGTAGGAGTGTGTTAGGGAGTGTAGGAGTGTGTAAGGGAGTGTGTTAGGGAGTGTAGGAGTGTGTTAGAGAGTGTAGGAGTGTGTTAGAGAGTGTGTAAGGGAGTGTAGGAGTGTGTAAGGGAGTGTGTTAGGGAGTGTAGGAGTGTGTTAGAGAGTGTAGGAGTGTGTTAGAGAGTGTAGGAGTGTGTTAGGGAGTGTAGGAGTGTGTTAGAGAGTGTAGGAGTGTGTTAGGGAGTGTAGGAGTGTGTAAGGGAGTGTAGGAGTGTGTAAGGGAGTGTGTTAGGGAGTGTAGGAGTGTGTTAGGGAGTGTAGGAGTGTGTTAGAGAGTGTAGGAGTGTGTTAGGGAGTGTAGGAGTGTGTAAGGGAGTGTAGGAGTGTGTAAGGGAGTGTGTTAGGGAGTGTAGGAGTGTGTTAGGGAGTGTAGGAGTGTGTTAGAGAGTGTAGGAGTGTGTTAGGGAGTGTGTTAGGGAGTGTAGGAGTGTGTAAGGGAGTGTGTTAGGGAGTGTAGGAGTGTGTAAGGGAGTGTAGGAGTGTGTAAGGGAGTGTGTTAGGGAGTGTAGGAGTGTGTTAGAGAGTGTAGGAGTGTGTTAGGGAGTGTAGGAGTGTGTTAGAGAGTGTAGGAGTGTGTTAGGGAGTGTAGGAGTGTGTTAGGGAGTGTGTTAGGGAGTGTAGGAGTGTGTAAGGGAGTGTGTTAGGGAGTGTAGGAGTGTGTTAGAGAGTGTAGGAGTGTGTTAGGGAGTGTAGGAGTGTGTTAGGGAGTGTAGGAGTGTGTTAGAGAGTGTAGGAGTGTGTATAACTATCGGAGTTTCTGCTAGAACAGACTCGCCCTTAACAGTCAGAAGCCTCTGCGGTTTTTATCCCTCTATCTCTTCCTGTGATTCTCTGTATAGTTGTCTATATGGCGATATTTCCTTTTTCCCCTCTGCTGCCCTGTCTCACTCTCTGTCTTTCTCTCTATAGCCATCTATTTTTCCTTTTCTTTCTTTCTTTCTTTCTTTCTTTCTGTTCCTGGTCTCTCTCTCAAACCATCTCTCTCACTCTCAGTCTGTCTATTTTCCCCCTTTCTTTTCTCTCTGTCTACCTGCCTCTCTCTCTCTCTCTCTCTCTCTCACGCACACACACACACACGCACACACACGCACACACACGCACACACACGCACACACACGCACACACACGCACACACACACTCACCCTCATTTCTGACATCTCCTCACTCA
>NC_071263.1:29911663-29964431 GCF_023375685.1 Ictalurus furcatus
CTACTTATACTATCTGAAGTTCTACAAAGTCCAATCCTGCCATTTTGAGCTCTACAAACTCCTTCACTTGCCATCCTGAGATTTACAAGCTCCACATCTATGATCCTTGAGCTCCTAATTCTACCATACTGATGTCTACAAGCTCTACCTTCCTGTCTACCACGTCCATCTGTTCTACAGGCTTCTTGTCCTGCCATCCTAAATTCTACAAGTTCCTTCTTCAGCCATTCTGAAGTCTACCGTTTCTTTCTGCTGCTATTCTGAGGTCTGCAAGTTCCTTCTCCTGCCATCCTGAACTCCTCGAGCACCTTCCCCTGGCATCCCGAGGTGTAGAAACTCCTACTTCTAACATCCTGAATTCTACACATTCCTATCCTTCCCATTTTAAGGTCTATGAGCTCTTACATCAACCATTATGAGGTCTACATGCTCCTTCTCCTGCCATCTTGAGGTCCACAAGCTCCTTCTCCTGCCGTTTTGAGGTCCAAAAGCTCCTTCCCCTGCCGTTTTGAGGTCCACAAGCTCCTTCCCCTGCCGGTTTGAAGGTCCACAAGCTCCTTCCCCTGCCCTTTTGAGGTCCACAAGCTCCTTCCCCTCCTTTTTGAGGTCCAAAAGCTCCTTCCCCTGCCGTTTTGAGGTCCACAAGCTCCTTCTCCTGCCGTTTTGAGGTCCACAAGCTCCTTCCCCTGTAATTTTGAGGTCCACAAGCTCCTTCCCCTGCCATCTTGGTTCACTGTAGAGCTAAATCCCGTATGGATCCCCATTCTACATTTAGTGCACTACAGTTCTTGACACATCAGAGATTGCAGCCTGTAACTCTACTGCCCTCTGGTGGAAAATTTGGGTTCTGACACTCTCAGTTCTTAACCTGGAGAACACTCACTCAGAGTGTGGTTAATTTCATCGCTATTCAAAAAGTAACACATAAAATATAAAACAACAACAAACTTATTATTGGAATATTTAGACTCTCAAATATTGCAACAACAATAACCCCTTCTAAAAATCAATAATAAAACAATAACAACTTCTACAGCATAATACACCACTTACTATAATTGATATTCAGCACTATAGTGTATGGTTTGGGATTCACCTGCTCGCAGCACACCTGATCCAATTGGTTGTTAGGTATTTGGAAGATCGTTGCTGAAGATCTGAAGAATTGGTAGATTTTTTGAAGAATTTCTGGAAATACCCGAAAGACTAAGTTTTTGGGGGATTGTTGGGGATAGGTGAAGGACTGTCTGATTTTTGAAGGATTGTTGGGGATTTGTAAGATTTCTTGAGGGATGTTGGGGAGAGGTGAAGTACTGCTAGACTTTTGGAGGATTTTTGGAGATAGATGATGGGCTGTTAGATTTTGGAGGAATTTAGGGAAATAGGTGAAAGGTTTCTGATTTATGACTATAGGAGGAAGATATTAGATATTTGGTGGATTTGGGGAGATAGCTGCATTATTTCTCGATATTTGGATCATTGTTGGGGATAGGTAAAGGATTGTCTGATTTTTGGAGGATTGCTGGATAAGTGTGGGGTTGTTAGATCTTTGGAGCGCTGTTTGTTGAAGGTTTGTTACATTTTTTAATGGATTCTGGGGGATAGGTGAATAATTGTTAGATATTTAAATGAATGTTTTGGATGGTTGAAGGAACGTTAGGAACTGGGATAGGTGATGGATTGTTAGATTTTTGGTGTATTTTTGGAGTAGGAGGTTTGTTAGGTCCTTGGATGACTGTTTGGTGAAAGTGAATGAATGTTCATTTTTGGAGGATTTTTGGATATAGGTGCATTACTTTGATTTTAGTAGCATTGTTGGGCATAGGTGAAGGATTTTGAGGTTTTGTGAGGACGTTTGAGGATAGGTGAAGGATTGTCAGGTTTTGTGAGGACGTTTGAGGATAGGTGGACTGTCAGGTTTTGTGAGGACGTTTGAGGATAGGTGAAGGATTTTGAGGTTTTGTGAGGACGTTTGAGGATAGGTGAAGGATTGTCAGGTTTTGTGAGGACGTTTGAGGATAGGTGAAGGACTGTCAGGTTTTGTGAGGACGTTTGAGGATAGGTGAAGGACTGTCAGGTTTTGTGAGGACGTTTGAGGATAGGTGAAGGACTGTCAGGTTTTGTGAGGACGTTTGAGGATAGGTGAAGGATTGTAAGGTTTTGTGAGGACGTTTGAGGATAGGTGAAGGATTTTGAGGTTTTGTGAGGACGTTTGAGGATAGGTGAAGGACTGTCAGGTTTTGTGAGGACGTTTGAGGATAGGTGAAGGACTGTCAGGTTTTGTGAGGACGTTTGAGGATAGGTGAAGGACTGTCAGGTTTTGTGAGGACGTTTGAGGATAGGTGAAGGATTGTCAGGTTTTGTGAGGACGTTTGAGGGTAGGTGAAGGATTTTGAGGTTGTGTGAGGACGATTGAGGATAGGTGAAGGACTGTCAGGTTTTGTGAGGACGTTTGAGGATAGGTGAAGGACTGTCAGGTTTTGTGAGGACGTTTGAGGATAGGTGAAGGACTGTCAGGTTTTGTGAGGACGTTTGAGGGTAGGTGAAGGACTGTCAGGTTTTGTGAGGACGTTTGAGGGTAGGTGAAGGACTGTCAGGTTTTGTGAGGACGTTTGAGGATAGGTGAAGGATTGTTAGGTTTTGTGAGGACGTTTGAGGATAGGTGAAGGATTTTGAGGTTTTTGGAGGATGAAGATATATTAACACAAATGTTTTTTCTTTTCTTCTACTGCGCTTTTGTTGTTTGAGGGGTATTAGAACATTGAGAAAACAGATAAATATCACATTTAGGTGCCTGTGTGTATGTGTGTTTACTACATGTTTGACAAAATTCTTTGCAAACTGCTATGCCCTGCATCATTTGTTTTAAATACAATTCAAACAAATTATTTTATGATTTCTATTCGAAAACATTACTGTGGTTAAAGAATAACCTGAAATGTTAAGTTTATGATTAAAATTTAACCATGGTCTTCTGTAGCTATACAGAAAACCTATTTTCATGAATAGTATAATGCAAGTAAAACTAAATAGTTCAAGCAATAAAATGTAAAACGCTGTACTACTTTGGATGTTTAAGATTCTACACAAATATGGAATCACTTAGTGTAATTCTTTCAATACTAGCGTTTTCTTAAGATTTGGGTTAAATTAATCTCGTCAGAAAAGGGGTCTGCTTTACTCGATTTGGTTTTTGAAAGGGTCGGTGACTCTGGATGAGAATCGAACCCGGGTCGTGGTGGGAAAAAATCTTTACCTCAGAAAATCCCTCCAAAAGAGTCAACAGAGATCCCAAGAACTAATCTAACTGTAAAACTGATGAGTAGTCAGTTCAAAAAAGCAAGTAATCCGAAAAAACATCTAAAGATGCCAAAAATAACAAAATAAAAAAAGGGGGAAATAATACTAATAATAAGTGTGATTTTTTTATACTAGCATTTCATGACCTAGTGAGATCAACTAAATTAAAACAAATGATTTGATTTGATTTCTATTTGCAACAAATGTGATTCTGTGGAGTTATTTGGGTTGATTTTGCACTTTGGAAGGATATTTGGGCAGAGATAATGAAAAGAATTACATTTTGTTTAAGATTTGGTCTCAATACACCATTTCAATAAAGTTAGTTTACAACTATAAACTCATTTTTGTGTTTTATTATATTACTATAAGTCTGGCTATTCATGTCCTGTCAATAAATGGTAGGTAATTAATTTCCAGAGCTTATTTGGAGTCACACTTCCTATGACTTGTATGTCAAATTCCTTTTTATTGACAATTTAGTGCACTATGTGAAGTCTAGATAAATGGAAGTCATTTATGGCATGCTTTAGCTATTACTTGATACTCGATTCAAGTTTTGAAAGGGTTGGTGACCCTGGACAGGAATTGAACCTAGATCATGGTGGTGATGACCTAAGAACTTAACCACATAAAACAGATGAATACAAAGTCCAAAAAAAAGCAATTGATCAGGCAAAATTCACAGAAGATCCAAGATCACATAATAACAAAAAAAAAAAAGATTTCAAAAGTCAAAAAGACAGGCAGCAAAAGATAAAGCACTTAGAAACTAAAGGCAGTGGTTAGGTACTCACATGATGGACAAGAGGACTGAGCAATGAATAAAGAAAAGGGAGGGTATAAATATGAGGGACAGGTGAAAACAATAACAAAGGTCAACAAGGCAAGTCAGAAGAAAAAAAAAACAACACAAAGGCAGAATGTCTCCATCATGTGTCCAAAATTTATATTGTCCAAAATCCTAACTGACTGTTCATGCAATTGACTCTCACCCTAGGGCTGTAGGAAGTCTGCTAGACAGGGCTTTTTACCGAACATCAGTGGCTATGTTGACCTGTAGCTTAATATTCCATTAATAATCCAACTAATAGCTCAATCAGAATAGAAAATGTCCATGTGGACACCTCAGCTGGAAAAGAGTAAACCAACTGAGGCCAGTGAAAGTTCCATCCAATTCAATGAGGTGGGTTAATGTCCTTTTAATAAGCCATTAAATTAAAAGAATAGCAGCCATGTAAACATTTCCATGTTTACTTTTATTATCAGAATCTGTGTGTAAATTCTGGATCAACGAGTGATAGGCTGGGCATTGAACTAACATTTTGAGGCAGATGAAGGATGTGAATTGACCTAAAGTTCAGTATTTAATAGTCACTAAACACAGACTATAGGCTGTGGACCTGGGCGATTGGGGTGGCATGCACGAATCCACAACATAGTAGAGGGACGAGTATGTCCTGGGCTGGGACCTAACACCTTTCTTCAGGTCCATAGTCCTCCCAGTCAATCAGATACTGCAGCTTACCCTTTCAGCATCATGAATCAAGTATCTCCTTTACGGTGTATGCTAGCTGTCCTTCACTGTGCATGGGTGCGGGGGTGGGGGGGGCAGGGTTACCAGGCTTACTGAGACAACTAGCTTCTCCATGAAGCCTCACCACACTTGGGATGTGAACTGAACCTCCTAGTCACTGACAATGTCTTCCGGGATGCCAAAGTACTGGAACACATGCTCAAACACAGCTTCAGCCTTTTTGAAGGCTGATGGCAGGCTGGGCAAGGGATTCGGCATAGGGACTTGTAGAACTGGTCCACCATGACCATGATGACTGTGTTCTTTTGAGATGAAGGAAGGACAGTTATCTATGATGAGGTATGACCATGACTTTGGGGTGTTGGTAATGGGAGGAGCTTGCCTGCAGGTAGTGTTTGTGTTACTTTGGCCTTAGCACACACTGAGCATGAACAGATGAACCGGGGGATGTCTTGTATCATCTGTGGCCACCAGTTTTTGCCCTGAAGTAGTTGGGGAGTTTTCTGAAAGCTGGGATGTCCCATGCCTGGGGAGGTGTGCGCTCAAGTGATTCATTTGTCCCTTAGCAAAGAGGGCGCAAACTTCCTTCTCGCTGAACACTGAGTGGGGACCGTCACTCCCTGAACTCCATCAATTTTCCTGTCAACATCCCAAGAGAGTGTTCCTACAAAAAGTGATTCAGGCAGGATTCATTCTTCTGTGGTTTCAGGAGGGGGCACTGGATACATGTGGGAGAGGGAGTCAACTTTGCTGTTCTTTGATCCAGTGAGGTAGGAGAGAGTGAAATCAAACCTGGCATAGAACAAAGCCCAGTGTCTCTGTCAGGAATTCATTCTTTTTGCCAATTTGATCTACTCCAATGATTTTGTGGTCAGTGTAAATTTTGAACAGGTCGAGACCCCCCTCCAACCAATGATGCCATTCTCTGAGGCTGAGTTTCACCACAAGAAGCTCCCAGTTGCCAATGTCATAGTTCCTCTTGGCAGGGGACAACTTCTTGGAAAAGGAGGCCCACTCTGGTCCTATGATGTAGCCTAGGAAGGCCACCTTGTGCACATGAAATTGACAATTTTCCCCCTTTACATAGAGCTGGTGTTTGAATAACTGCGACAGGACCTTCTTGACATGCTGGATGTGGGTGGTTGCATCAGGCAAGTAGATTAGAATATTGTCAATATAGGCAATTACCTACTTTCCCAACATTTGCCAGAGCACATTGTTGATGAGGCACTGAAACACTACTGATGCCAAAGATAGCCCGTATGGTATGTTGCAGTACTCAAAGTGACCAGAGGTGGTGCTTCCACTCATCTCTGTCCGGGATGTGTACAAGATTATAGGCACTTTGCAGATCGAGTTTAGTGAGTATTTTTGCCTCACAAAGCTGTTCTAGGGTTGCTGGGACCAGAGGAAGGGGATACCAATATTTAACAGTCACTTGGTTCAATCCACGATAGTCAATGCATGGTCTTAGCTTCTCCACAAACAAGAATCTGACAGAAGCTGGTGATGTAGAAGGGTGGATTTACCCCTTTTTCATGGCTTTCCCTATGTATTCTTCCACAGCACAGTTGTAGGGGAAAAGAGGAGAAAGGCCACTGGCCTCGGCTTTGCTAAATTGATTTCCTGGTATTCATGCGGGATGATCACTTGGTCTGTGGTTTCAGAGCTTTTGCTGGAGGTGGAGGCCACCTGAACTGAGAGGGTGTGGAGACAATTTGCAAGACAATGTACAGACCAGCACATGATTACAGGTTCCTTCCAAGAGATACTTTCCTCAATAAATAAATGACCAAGTATAATATTTTGCCTCATTTGTTTAATTGGGTTCTCTTTGTCTACTTTTAGGACCTGTGTGGAAATCTAATGATGTTTTAGGTCATGTTTATGCAGATATATAGAAAATTCTAAAGGCTTCACAAACTTTCAAGCACCACTGTACTTCTACTAGAGCCACAGGCATATAGAAGTAAGCTTTCTGAGTATGCAATAACACTCACTGTCCTTTCAGTTACAGTCCTTTCCAAAAGTATTGGAACAGCAAGGCGGATTCTATTGATTTCGCTATACATTGAAGACGTTTGGCTTTGCGATCGAGATATGAATATGAGATG
The DNA here is from genome assembly GCF_023375685.1 of Ictalurus furcatus. NCBI lineage: Eukaryota > Metazoa > Chordata > Actinopteri > Siluriformes > Ictaluridae > Ictalurus > Ictalurus furcatus. The sequence goes on from NC_071263.1 coordinate 29,918,615, forward strand.
ACAGATCAGAATTTCAGCTCTTATTTCCTCATGTTTACATCTAGATATGTTAAACAACTTGAAGAACATGTCACCTTTTGTGGCAGACCACCCAATTCTAGGCAAAAAATTAATGGAACAGACAGCCTTAACCTAAATTAATATAAATAACACTTAATATTTGGCAACATAACCCTTGCTTGCAATAACTGCATCAAGCTGGTGACCTACTGACATCAACAAACTACTGCATATTTCTTTTGTGTTGCTTTTCCAGGCTTGTATTGCAGCTTCTTTCAGTTGTTCCAATACTTCTGGAGGGGACTGTGTATCATACTGCACGCTCAACTCTTTGGTGTGAGTTTAGATGAATGGCTCAACATGTCCTGTGACATCACATCAACGACCTTCTTCTTCTTCAGATTCTGGCTAATTTATTGTACACACTTCAGTCATTTCCGGACTCGACCACTGCAACTCTCTTCTCACTGGTCTCTATTCACATGCTATGTTCACAACCCCTGAAGTTATCTCATATAATCCCTGTACTGAGAAAATGAGGTGGCTTCAAGTGCTTCCAGCAGGAGTCAGCTGTCTTTGCATTCCAGCTGCATCACATTATTTACTCTGTTTCAGAGTAAAAGGTCTAAACATGCTCACGCCACAGGATCTGTAGTGTCCTGACTCCTCAGAGGTGGAAGGAGTGTTCCACTCCTGGCCAGAGTCATGATGGATGCAGAGCCTATCCTGAGCATGAGCTGGGACTACACCTAGGATGTCCACGGTAGGACACCATACACACACATTCACACATTCATTCACACCTGGGGCAATTTTGCTTAGCCAATCCATAACCAGCATGTTCTTGGAGGTAGGAGGAAACAGAAGAACCTGGAGGAGAACATGCAAAACCCAAATGCTGCATGCATTTTATTGCTATATCTTCAACTCTTTGCACACTTTGTAAGGTTCTGCATTCGCTACATAGCTGAACGTCAAATGTAATGGCACTGTAAGCAGGATTTATTTCGTCAGGATAGTTTGAAAGGAATAAGTGCATATATTTGAATATAAGTGGACTAAAGGAAGTAATCATAGCTACAGCTAAGCACTCTGAAGGATCCTATCTCCAATGTAGTGGAGCATAACTCAACAACATTGCCCCTGTATCTGTATATGTAACTGATTAACTGTATTAATCAGTCATCTCTTTGTAGTCTATTTATTAAACCAAACATAATTTTTAGGTATCTTGTTTAATTGTTAATCCAGTAAGAAACAGATCAGCTGAAACCTTGCCATCGAACTGAAACGACCCAACACCACGTAGCCTCATTCAGCACGGGGAATAAAAGAATGCCCGTAGTGCTTTAATCTAAATAAAATATTTATTTAGTGCTGTTCATGGGAACAAGCTCAGCGAGTGCAAATGGGTTTTATTGGTGGAAGATTGTTAAAGGGCGTCTCAGAAAGATTTGAACAATTTAACACACTCCCATGTACACACAAAGGAAGGGACAGTGGGGGCCGGTGGTGATGTCAGCTGAGAGGGATAAAATCCAATATCTTTTAATAGGTCAACAATGAAACTCACGGTTAAGCAATGGTTTATATCACAAGGTTTGTGCTTGTAATGCACTGCTGGGTTCATGTAGTGTTTCCTCTGAATATCAAACACGGTAAACAGGAAAGTTGTAACGCTTTAGTTCAAGCGATAAAAACATTAGACGGTTCTATCATCTGTCCTTTTGTGTAATTTGTACTTTGACGGAACAACATGTGCTTAATGCAATTACTTTTAGCTTAAACCCACGAATGAGATCGAGGTTTTCAGGTTTTAGATAAGTAATGAAAGTTAGCTTTCACATTAAAACATGACGTTAACGTAATTATACTTAAATTCTAAACCTCAAGGGTTCAAGCAGCACTGTCCCATGTACCTCTGAGTGGATTGTGAGAAACACAGTGAAGTATTTGTTCTGTTCCGTATCAGCTACACATTCAGTACAAGAAAAGACCATGGATTGACACATGGTAAATATTTTATTACATTAATGTTTCATTATTATTATGACTCAGTGTTGTCGAGTTGCTGCTTAGTCAGTAGTTGTTGATGAATTTTGATGAATTGAGCTCTGACAGTAGTTCAGCTGCAAATCACATGTTTATATTAATGTGTTCATTCTAATACATGATCGTTTCTATAGTAACGGCTTGTTCACACAGAATGTGATACTCGTCAATATATGCTGAAGTTAAGGTTAAGGTTAAAGGTCTTGCTCAAGAATCCAGCAGTGGTGGTGCTGGGATTTAAACTCATGACCGTCTGAGTTAGCGGTTTAGTGTCTTAACCACTGAGCTACCATCACCCTCGAAACTACCTTGTTTGCAACTAACTGAAAATGGGTAACAAGTAATCATCAAGTATTATAGTAAAATAATAAAGTAATAATTGACAAATTTCTGTGGTATAAGAGAAATAAAACACTTTGGCCATTATTAAAATACTAAATATGTTGTGTTTTATTCCTTCTTTTTCTGTTGTGTTGCTTGTGTACCGTTTACAAAGATGTTACTAGTCTGATAGTTAGACTTAGATTTACTGTCAACAATACTACTACTACTACTACTACTACTACTACTAATAATAATGATAATAATGTCTATAGCTGATTTGGATTTTATGCTATGGATTGTTGATATATAAAGAGTCAGACACATGGTGATGAAAATGAAAAGCAATGCAAAAATTAGTACCTTTCCAAAGTCAGTGTTTAATTCTTTAAAAAATTAATAAATCCGGTGGCTTAGTGGTTAGCACGCTTGTGTCATACTTCCAGGGTTCAGGGTTAAATTCCTGCTACAGCCCTGCTTCTGGAGCTCATATGCTCAACCCGTGCTTCCGGGGTTCCCTCCAGGCACCGCAGCTTCCACCCCCAGCCCAAAGACATGCACTGTAGACTGATTAGTGTAGTGTATGAACGTGTGCATGATTCGGCCCTGCAATGAGTTAGCACCCCATCCAGGGTGTCCCCTGCCCTGTGCCCTAGCCCCCCCGGGATATACCCACAGGCTCCCGACAATCCTGTGTACAATAAGCAGTACAGAAAATACATGGATGTTTTCCTTGTACTTATTCAATATAATTAAACACTGTATACATTTGCATCAGTTTGCTTTATCTAATGTGAGTCAGTGTTTACAAATATGTTTTTGCTTAAGCCAGTAGTTTCATTTATGTATTTAATATATCATTATGGTAGAACGCAATGTACGCATCTACAGTATATAGATGTAGCATAGTCAGTAATAATAGTACAGCTTAAAATAGCTTAAAAACAATATCAAATTTTAGTTGTTTTACATTTACACGCATATACTACAGACCGCAGTTAGATGGGATATAAAAGCCATTGTGTATTGTATAACCCTGTTAAGAACAAATGTCTGGAATACAGACAGGTATTATTACTTATTAGATCAATAAGTAATATTAACACCCCCCCCCCCCCTCCCTCCACCCACCTGCTCCATTCCCACAGGTATATCTCTTTTACAGCATATTCTAGGACATGAGCGTCATAAGGAAGTGGTTTATTTCTCCTCTTGTTGTCTATTTAAACCTCTGTGAGGACAGACATTCTGCAGGTGAGACAAGATGGAGTCTGGATTCGTGATATTTTTGCTCAGCTCTGCTCTTTTCGGGCACAGCTCTGGATTCACAACACGTAAGTCTGCAATCAGAAAAGCGCCGATCATTTAATTCGCATTAATTCGTAAATCATTAGAGCATTATGCATTTGTATTTTAACGGGAATCGGTAATAAGAACGATCTTATTCTATAAGTTGCTATAGAAACGATAACGTACTAGAACGTGAGCGTTAATATAAACCTGCGATCTGCAGAGGCACTACTGTCAGAGCTGCTGTTATAGAAAACAAATCAACACCTTCTGACCAATCACGATCAGCGCCGTAATACTAACTTTTATTCGAGCTGTTTAAACAGATTATGACGCTACAAACAGATGCTTCAGTTCAAATTCAATTCGATATCTTTTTAAGGGTTCAGGACTCACCTTGCATTTTTCCTTTCGCACCTTGATGCATCACAGTGTTTATGTAATGCACACAATATACAGTAGGTGTGTTTGGATGATGGCGGCACATTATTACTAAATAAACTGAATGTTACAATCAAAATACAGTCAAATATTTCATTTCTTTTTAAGTAGCTGGAACCACACCGCACTGGGGCACAACCGCAGGGGTGTAAATGTTAAATATAGGCGAGAATCACCTAAATTGATGCTGATGGAGCTGCACTGTGTGTGTGTGTGTGTGTGTGTGTGTGTGTGTGTCCAAGTAATATGTAAACTACAATGGAAAAAGTACAGAAACCCTTTTTTAAAGGAGTGACTCCATTATAAGGGCCAAAAAAAAAATCCCGATACTATAATGTAATAATGTAAATATAATGTAATAATAATTAAATGTAAATATAAATGGGAATAAATAAATATTTATATATATATGAAGGAAAAATATTAAACACTTCAAGATGCGCTGTTATAGAAAAATAATCAACTTCAGGGCTGCACAAAGTATTGGCACCTCAGTTTGGCAGCACCTCAGGGTAGTGGTGGCTTATTTATAATGTAGTATAATAGTGATATTTTATTTGAATTGTTTGTAAATGGTTTACTTCCGCTTCATTTAACTGTAATAATGGTATGAGTTATAATAATTATTGTCTGTTGTAGATCATTATTCCTGCCTGTATAACTGCGGCTACAATTTGGGTTCGTGTTCCTGCACCAGCTCCTGTCAGTACTACGGAAACTGCTGTCACGATTATTACGGTGAGAAAATAAATACACTTTTTAAAAAATCTCCTAATGTAAGCTGTATTAATATGCATTAATTGTAATGTTAGTTTAGCATTTAGTCTTTATCTTTCTTTTCTTCCCATCATAGAATGCACAGCTATAAAGGTTCAGGGACTTTATGATGAAATGATAAAACGACAGGAATGTGATGTATAACATATAAATAATGTTAACTCTTTATCATTTTCCTTATAGATTACTGCGACAGCACGACTGCTCCTGAAACACCAGAAACAACAGGTACATATCCTCTGTAAAGATTAAACACTCTCTTTAATCCGTGTCTCTCTCTATTCTCAGTAAATCTGCTCTGTCTCCTCTGCGTTTCTCTTCATACGGAGCTCAGAATAATTTCTTTACTCCATTCCACGCTCTTCAGTTCTATTTTCATTTAAACCACCGTAAATAACGATGAGAATTAATAAAGCTTGATTTGGAACACAGCCCTCTTCTTAATATACATACAATACTGTATATCTTTATTCATTTACAGTATTTAATTGATTTTAAAAGATGCCTCGGTGGGTTTTCAGCATCAGCAGCTTGGTGTGCGTTTGGATGATGGCTGCATAATTATGATTCTTAGTGTATCCATAACTATGCATCATTTACATTTGTCATTTTTGCTAATATTTCATTTTACTGTTGTCTTTTTAAATAGAAGACACACAACAGCAGGCGTGTAAACATTAAATACTGACAAAAATCATCAAAATTCACCTTGTACGCCGCCTCAGAATTCACTTAGACTGAAAAGCTACTGCGCACAGCTAGCCAGTTAGCATTACTAGCCTTGGGATGGACTACGATAAGACAGTGACGACGTCTTTTCTAGTGACAGTGATGCAGTATGTGTGAACAGAACACCAATAAGAGCACTTCTGTCAAACACTAGCGTTTAGAACCCAGTCTGAAGTTGTGAGAGTATACAGTACCGACGTGAAACCAGTCAATATTCAAAAGGGTTGATGAGACAATGTGATGTAATGTAACACTACAACAATTGAGGGCTTATTATTATTATACATTAAATATAGATGCAAATATCCAGTATATAAAGCACTAGGGAAACAAGGCTAGGGTTTAACGCTAGAAATGCGTAATAAGACTTTGTAAAGATACTATGACACGGGGTATAAACAGAGAAATTAATGACGGATTAAACACAGAACAGGTGAACACAGTAGGGCAACAGAGCAAAGACCCAATAGATAGGAGTGCGGACAGGGTTAAAACCTATGGATTAGTTCCATTATCAGCTCCACCTCCCACACAGGTCACTTTGTAGGTATACAGTTACTGAATGTAGTCCATCTGTTGCACTGAACAAAGTATTGGCACCCCTCTGTCCTGTCGTTTAATATAAACGGACCACCACAGAGACATTACAGATAGGACTTGGATGGTGGATTGATCTAAACATATAACTAACTGTATAATTGAAGAAATATTTAACATTGATATAATACTTCCAATTCAATTGTAGGTCATTATTCCTGCCGGTATAACTGCGGCTACAATTTGGGTTCGTGTTCCTGCACCAGCTCCTGTCAGTACTACGGAAACTGCTGTCACGATTATTACGGTGAGAACAAAATAGAAGTTTAAAAAAACAACAACAACATAAAACTGGTTAACGTAAGCTCTATGTGTACTTTAGAGTTTTATTCATTCTAATAAAACGACGATTTATTATAAAATGTATTTTTTATTTTTAGTCAGTACGGTTTGACTGATTTTACTTCTCTTTTGCATTTCTTTGTTTTGTTTTTTTTTCTCTTTACTTTGCTGATAGAATGCACAGTTATAAACAAATAGAGACTTTATAATGAATCAAATCAAATAGCTTTCTCTTCATAGAATGCACAGCTATAAAGGTTCAGGGACTTTATGATGAAATAAAATGAAAAAGATAAAGAGTTAGTCGCCGTGTGAAATCTGTAGTAGTGTGGTACATTTTATTAAAACGACAGGAATGTGATGTATAACATATAAATAATGTTAACTCTTTATCATTTTCCTTATAGATTACTGCGACAGCACGACTGCTCCTGAAACACCAGAAACAACAGGTACATATCCTCTGTAAAGATTAAACACTCTCTTTAATCCGTGTCTCTCTCTATTCTCAGTAAATCTGCTCTGTCTCCTCTGCGTTTCTCTTCATACGGAGCTCAGAATAATTTCTTTACTCCATTCCACGCTCTTCAGTTCTATTTTCATTTAAACCACCGTAAATAACGATGAGAATTAATAAAGCTTGATTTGGAACACAGCCCTCTTCTTAATATACATACAATACTGTATATCTTTATTCATTTACAGTATTTAATTGATTTTAAAAGATGCCTCGGTGGGTTTTCAGCATCAGCAGCTTGGTGTGCGTTTGGATGATGGCTGCATAATTATGATTCTTAGTGTATCCATAACTATGCATCATTTACATTTGTCATTTTTGCTAATATTTCATTTTACTGTTGTCTTTTTAAATAGAAGACACACAACAGCAGGCGTGTAAACATTAAATACTGACAAAAATCATCAAAATTCACCTTGTACGCCGCCTCAGAATTCACTTAGACTGAAAAGCTACTGCGCACAGCTAGCCAGTTAGCATTACTAGCCTTGGGATGGACTACGATAAGACAGTGACGACGTCTTTTCTAGTGACAGTGATGCAGTATGTGTGAACAGAACACCAATAAGAGCACTTCTGTCAAACACTAGCGTTTAGAACCCAGTCTGAAGTTGTGAGAGTATACAGTACCGACGTGAAACCAGTCAATATTCAAAAGGGTTGATGAGACAATGTGATGTAATGTAACACTACAACAATTGAGGGCTTATTATTATTATACATTAAATATAGATGCAAATATCCAGTATATAAAGCACTAGGGAAACAAGGCTAGGGTTTAACGCTAGAAATGCGTAATAAGACTTTGTAAAGATACTATGACACGGGGTATAAACAGAGAAATTAATGACGGATTAAACACAGAACAGGTGAACACAGTAGGGCAACAGAGCAAAGACCCAATAGATAGGAGTGCGGACAGGGTTAAAACCTATGGATTAGTTCCATTATCAGCTCCACCTCCCACACAGGTCACTTTGTAGGTATACAGTTACTGAATGTAGTCCATCTGTTGCACTGAACAAAGTATTGGCACCCCTCTGTCCTGTCGTTTAATATAAACGGACCACCACAGAGACATTACAGATAGGACTTGGATGGTGGATTGATCTAAACATATAACTAACTGTATAATTGAAGAAATATTTAACATTGATATAATACTTCCAATTCAATTGTAGGTCATTATTCCTGCCGGTATAACTGCGGCTACAATTTGGGTTCGTGTTCCTGCACCAGCTCCTGTCAGTACTACGGAAACTGCTGTCACGATTATTACGGTGAGAACAAAATAGAAGTTTAAAAAAACAACAACAACATAAAACTGGTTAACGTAAGCTCTATGTGTACTTTAGAGTTTTATTCATTCTAATAAAACGACGATTTATTATAAAATGTATTTTTTATTTTTAGTCAGTACGGTTTGACTGATTTTACTTCTCTTTTGCATTTCTTTGTTTTGTTTTTTTTTCTCTTTACTTTGCTGATAGAATGCACAGTTATAAACAAATAGAGACTTTATAATGAATCAAATCAAATAGCTTTCTCTTCATAGAATGCACAGCTATAAAGGTTCAGGGACTTTATGATGAAATAAAATGAAAAAGATAAAGAGTTAGTCGCCGTGTGAAATCTGTAGTAGTGTGGTACATTTTATTAAAACGACAGGAATGTGATGTATAACATATAAATAATGTTAACTCTTTATCATTTTCCTTATAGATTACTGCGACAGCACGACTACTCCTGAAACACCAGAAACAACAGGTACATATCCTCTGTAAAGATTAAACACTCTCTTTAATCCGTGTCTCTCTCTATTCTCAGTAAATCTGCTCTGTCTCCTCTGCGTTTCTCTTCATACGGAGCTCAGAATAATTTCTTTACTCCATTCCACGCTCTTCAGTTCTATTTTCATTTAAACCACCGTAAATAACGATGAGAATTAATAAAGCTTGATTTGGAACACAGCCCTCTTCTTAATATACATACAATACTGTATATCTTTATTCATTTACAGTATTTAATTGATTTTAAAAGATGCCTCGGTGGGTTTTCAGCATCAGCAGCTTGGTGTGCGTTTGGATGATGGCTGCATAATTATGATTCTTAGTGTATCCATAACTATGCATCATTTACATTTGTCATTTTTGCTAATATTTCATTTTACTGTTGTCTTTTTAAATAGAAGACACACAACAGCAGGCGTGTAAACATTAAATACTGACAAAAATCATCAAAATTCACCTTGTACGCCGCCTCAAAATTCACTTAGACTGAAAAGCTACTGTGCACAGCTAGCCAGTTAGCATTACTAGCCTTGGGATGGACTACGATAAGACAGTGACGACGTCTTTTCTAGTGACAGTGATGCAGTATGTGTGAACAGAACACCAATAAGAGCACTTCTGTCAAACACTAGCGTTTAGAACCCAGTCTGAAGTTGTGAGAGTATACAGTACCGACGTGAAACCAGTCAATATTCAAAAGGGTTGATGAGACAATGTGATGTAATGTAACACTACAACAATTGAGGGCTTATTATTATTATACATTAAATATAGATGCAAATATCCAGTATATAAAGCACTAGGGAAACAAGGCTAGGGTTTAACGCTAGAAATGCGTAATAAGACTTTGTAAAGATACTATGACACGGGGTATAAACAGAGAAATTAATGACGGATTAAACACAGAACAGGTGAACACAGTAGGGCAACAGAGCAAAGACCCAATAGATAGGAGTGGGGACAGGGTTAAAACCTATGGATTAGTTCCATTATCAGCTCCACCTCCCACACAGGTCACTTTGTAGGTATACAGTTACTGAATGTAGTCCATCTGTTGCACTGAACAAAGTATTGGCACCCCTCTGTCCTGTCGTTTAATATAAACAGACCACCACAGAGACATTACAGATAGGACTTGGATGGTGGATTGATCTAAACATATAACTAACTGTATAATTGAAGAAATATTTAACATTGATATAATACTTCCAATTCAATTGTAGGTCATTATTCCTGCCGGTATAACTGCGGCTACAATTTGGGTTCGTGTTCCTGCACCAGCTCCTGTCAGTACTACGGAAACTGCTGTCCCGATTATTACGGTGAGAACAAAATAGAAGTTTAAAAAAACAACAACAACATAAAACTGGTTAACGTAAGCTCTATGTGTACTTTAGAGTTTTATTCATTCTAATAAAACGACGATTTATTATAAAATGTATTTTTTATTTTTAGTCAGTACGGTTTGACTGATTTTACTTCTCTTTTGCATTTCTTTGTTTTGTTTTTTTTTTTCTCTTTACTTTGCTGGTAGAATGCACAGTTATAAACAAATAGAGACTTTATAATGAATCAAATCAAATAGCTTTCTCTTCATAGAATGCACAGCTATAAAGGTTCAGGGACTTTATGATGAAATGATGAAATGATAAAACGACAGGAATGTGATGTATAACATATACATAATGTTAACTCTTTATCATTTTCCTTATAGATTACTGCGACAGCACGACTACTCCTGAAATATCAGAAACAACAGGTACATATCCTCTGTAAAGATTAAACACTCTCTTTAATCCGTGTCTCTCTCTATTCTCAGTAAATCTGCTCTGTCTCCCCTGCGTTTCTCTTCATACGGAGCTCAGAATAATTTCTTTACTCCATTCCACGCTCTTCAGTTCTATTTTCATTTAAACCACCGTAAATAACGATGAGAATTAATAAAGCTTGATTTGGAACACAGCCCTCTTCTTAATATACATACAATACTGTATATCTTTATTCATTTACAGTATTTAATTGATTTTAAAAGATGCCTCGGTGGGTTTTCAGCATCAGCAGCTTGGTGTGCGTTTGGATGATGGCTGCATAATAATAATAATTATTATTATTATTATTGCTATTATTATTAGTGTATCCATAACTATATATTATATCGTTATCTTTTAAAAAAAATATATAAGCCAAAATGTATTTGGCTTTAAGAAATTGATTTATCAACTTAAATATGTTGCGGTAATTAGTTTCCTGAAATTGTTTGAGTGAAATGAACTTATCCGGTTTTAAAGTGGACAGCACTGTTGAGTTCAGGATTGTGATTGGATGGTGTTGATTAATTTTCTACGTTAATCGATTAGGTGTTTTGTTTTTTTTTTTTTTTTTTTTTTTTACCAATTGCCGTGGTAGAAAACACTACAGAACATGCTGTTAAAAGAAAATAATCAACTTCGGGACTTCGGGCTGTTAACAGCGCCGCTTCAATAGCCTGTCTTGGATGGGGATTGATCTAAGTATGAACGTATAATTAACTGTATAATTGAACAAATACTTGAAATCTATATCATAGTTACAATTGTTTTGCCTGTTAAATGCTAGTTTGTGAATTAGCCTGTTTACTGAACTGCATCGCTTCCATAACGTTTACTTGTAATAATCTTAATTCAATTCAATTCAATTCAGTTTTATTTGTATAGCGCTTTTTACAATAGAAGTTGTCTCAAAGCAGCTTTACAGAAATATCAACACAGTATACAGATATTAAAGGTGCGAATTTATCCCAACTGAGCAAGCCACTGAGTGGCGACGGTGGCAAGGAAAAACTCCCTAAGATGTTTTAAGAGGAAGAAACCTTGAGAGGAACCCGACTCAGAAGGGAACCCGTTCTCATCTGGGTAACAACAGATAGTGTGAAAAAGTTCATTATGGATTTATATGAAGTCTGTATGGCCTTAGGAGCAGCCGTAGTCCCAGCAGTCTGGAATTGGAGAAGATTTGAGCTCCATCCAGAGGCAGAAAGGATCTGGATCTCTAGTATCTCCATAAATTCGTGTGGGGCTTAAATAAATTCATCTTATTAGTTATAATTATTATTGTCTGTTGTAGGTCATTATTCCTGCCTGTATAACTGCGGCTCACATTTCGGTTCGTGTTCCTGCACCAGCTCCTGTCAGTACTACGGAAACTGCTGTCACGATTATCACGGTGAGAACAAAATAGACGTTTTTTTTATTTTATTTTTTTTTAAAATGTGTGTTTAGGGGTTTGATCAATTCTAATAATATTACTGTTTGTTATAAAATGTCTATTTGTTTTGTCAGTACAGTTTTACTGATTTCACTTTTTTTTATTACTTGTTCTTTCTTTCCTTTGTTGACAGAATAACGAATCGAATCAAAAGTAGAAAGAGCTAGTGACAATTTACAAAAAATACAGACTTACAGAAATGTGATGTGTAACACATAAATAATGCTAACTTTTTGAAAATCATTTTCTATATAGATTATTGTTTCACCACCACAACAGAACCAGGTAAAATAATAATAATAATAATAAAAGACTTATCTTCAGCACTTCTCTTTATTGTCAGTGAAACTGCTCTGTGTCCTCTGTTTTTCTCTTCATTTCGGTCTCAGAACTGTTCATTTTTTTCCCTTCCAGACTTTCATCCGTTCTTAAATTTGTATTTTTTTTTTTTAAATCCTGTGTAATGAAACATTTTCTCACTCATTTTTACAGACGCGACAACAGAAGAAACGCCAATAATAGGTGAGGTTTTAATACTGAGTGTTGATGTACTGATGGAAGATGAGTCATACTAATATTAAAGGGATTCATTGAATTTGAGTTCATCTATTAAATGTAAGATTGTCTTCTTTTTTTTTCTTTAAATTTCCTTTCTTTTTCTTTATTTATTTTTTTAGACTATATAACCTGTAGGGATCGTTGTGGTCATGATGGTGGTATCTGTTCCTGCACCAGCTCCTGTCAGTATGGTGGATATTGTTGCGACGATTATGAATGTGAGAGAAAAAAATTAACTTTACAAAGAATAAGGATATACGGGGGTGATGAAAAAAGGTATATTGCATTTTTTTATTTATTTTAACCTTAATTAATCTCTGTTATAGATTATTGCACCAACTCAACTGTAACACCAACAGCAGGTACAGTTCCTCTGTAAACTCTTTCATCACTCTTCTGTTGTGTATTTATATAAACCTTTGACTTTAATACAAGTCAGTATTTTATCACTCCTTTTAAACTCCTTTGACCACAGAAGAATCATTACAATATTAATACTGAATAGTAGTGTACGGATGTTTATTAATGACGGTGAAAAAGAATGAACTGATTCGAAGTTTGTTCATTTTTGTAAAATTTTTTTTTTTAAATCCTGTGTTTAAAGAGATTGTATCATAATTCTCACTTTAAATACACTTTACAGGTACGTCTCGAATTATTATAATATCGTGGAAAAGTACATTTTTTTCCCATAATTTAAATCAAAAAGTGGAACTTTTTTATATATATATTCTAGATTCGTTACACATAAAGTGAAATATTTCAAGCCTTTTTGTGTTTTAATCTCGATGATTACGGCTCACAGCTCACGGACCTCAAAACTCCAGTGTCTCAAAATATTCGAATAAAGAATTTATAATACAGAATATTCACATTTTTTGAGATGCACCTGTATAATAACTGATTTACTTAAAAGACAGTTTAGATTTTTAGCATGATGCCAGTATTCCTGTGCTGATCATCACTATTTCATATTACACCACACTGTAAAACCGGATAAGTTCATTTACCTCAACATTTTTAAGTTGATAAATCAATTTCTTTAAGCCAAATGCACTTAAATATAACAAAAATTTAACTCAAACTTTGCCATTTAAAATAAATTGTTGTTATATTTAAGTGTATTTGGCTTAAAGAAATTGATTTATCAACTTAAAAATTTAATTAGTAATTAGTTTCCTCAAATTGTTTGAGTGAAATGAACTTATCCGGTTTTACAGTGTACAGCACTGTTAATTTCAGGAGTGTGATTGGATGGTGGATTAGGTGTTGAGTAACGGCTGTTACACAGCATTTACCAATTGCCAGGGTAGAAAACACTACCGAATATGCTGTTAAAAGGAAAATAATCAACTTCGGGGTGGTAACAGCAACGCCACTTCAATAGCCTGTTGAAGACTGTAGCATTAGGAGAACTTTCTTCTCAGGGTTCTGATTCAGGATAAATACATTTCAAAAACCATCACAGAAAACAGGTCACAGCGAAGGGGACCGTGATTTTGTTCAGAAGAGGGAAAAAGAAAGTGTGTAAAATGATGAACAGAACTGTTCCCCTGACTGATGAGTAACTTTTTAGTAACGTATTGATTTTTAAAATACACTATTTTGATATTTTCTCAAACCAAATGATCACACTTTTACTGTGTTTATAACACTGATCCTGTGATTCACTGAGAACTGTGGTGTGTTTCTGGTGGAGCTCCATGTGGTGGAACTCTGACTCAGTCACGAGGGGAATTTTTCAGCCCCAATTATCCCAATAATTATCCAAATCGCGCAAACTGCACATGGAGCCTACTGGCTGGAGAACTGCAGGTGGTTTCGTTAAACTTCACGTCCGTCAAGTAAGAAATCACCTTCCTGTTTCTCACCTGCTGATAAATCATACCTGACTTTGTTTACATCTTTATCATTTAAGAATATTTGTTTGTGGTTAGTCTGTAAGGCTAGTTTCATTACACTTTCTTCAGTTTGGAGTCAGGCTTCGACTTTGTCCGCGTGTACGACGGTCCGACTGCTCAGCATTCACTTTTGGGTTCTGTGACTGGAGCTCAGAGAGCTACCTTCAACTCCAGCAGCAGATACATGACCGTCGTTTTCTCCACTGACGGCAGCGTGACTCGACCAGGTTTTCGGGCTGAATGGGCTTTCATATGTACGTATTTGTTCAACTTATTGAAATTCAATTTCAGTTTGTGTTTGTGTGAGCAGAACTCATCTATCCAACTGTCCAGCACACATTAACCTGCTAATGTCATTGCTACATGCTGTAAGGAATGTCTGTGATATATAAATTCAAAGACATACTTTTGAAATGATCATTTTGAAATGTGTGTGTGTGTGTGTGTGTGTGTGTACAGCTGCTCCAATGTGTAAGGACCGATGTGGCAGCAGCTACAGCAGATGCTCCTGTGAGAGTTCATGTGAACGATATGGAAGATGCTGTCACGATTATTATGGTAACGAACATGTCCATTTATTATTGTTAAATAGTCTGTCTGTCTGCCTGTCCCTTGGTCTTCCTGTTTGTCTCTCGATCTGTCTGTCTGTCTGTCTGTCTGTCTGTCTGTGTAGACATGTAGGAGTTTGGGGTATGAAATGAAAGTTCTAGTGTTTATTGTATTTATTTAATTTTTCAGATTATTGTTACAATGTGACACCAACTACTGTACCAGGTGAGCTCTTTACCTTAGCTTGGCTCAGCATGTGGATTCTTTTACAATTCCAATTTAACTAACTAACTAACTAACTAACTAACTAACAGTAACATCTTGCCTTACTTGTAAAACTCTTATTTACATTACAGACATTTTTATTACATATTTTATTTATATTTATCATTTGATCCCAGAATATTGATTATATTTGTCATAATTATTGGATATTTTAATGATAAATTTAATTATATGTATTTGTATTTCATAAAATATGCTTTATTATATACTTCATGTTGGTGTTTTTATTTTTATTTTTATTATTACTATTATAGTTTGGAAAAATTAGCAGAGCAATGTGTGTGTGTGTGTGCGTGTGTGTGTGTGTGTGTGTGTGTGCGTGTGTGTGTGTGTGTGTGTGTGTGTGTGTGTGTGTGTGTGTTTACACTCTACAGCCTGTGGGGGGAGTCTTCAGGGCTCAGGCTCCATCTCCAGCCCTTACTACCCCGGTTATTACCATGACAACGCGTATTGTGTGTGGCAGCTCTCGGCTCCGGCAGGACAGACCGTCTTCCTCTCGTTCCAGGACTTAGAGTCAGTCCATTTCCCAAATTTTACTTTCACTGTATACATCTGCTACTTGTTCAAATTACATCTGAATTATCACAATAAATCACTTATTTATTTATTTAAATTCATAAATACTTTTTTCATAAAAAAACTATTTTAATGATGATTTCCTTTGCTGAGTGAATTAATCTATTTATATTCAATATAAATGTATATTATATTTAACATATACTTTTACAATATTTAACAATATGTGTAATTAATAATTGACCTTTAACGCCATTTAATCACATCAATGCAATTATCTGAATAATTACATCTATTTTCACGTATCTTATATTTCTTTCAATTTTATATTTCGTAAGTTTAATGCCATGTATTAAATACTTGTTAAATAATGCTATAAATATTCAAATATTTTACAATATTCGTATTTTTATTTACTTTAATTAAAAGCGGGGTATTTCAGCAATAAAACACATCTTGTTATGACTTTTTAAATGTATGATTTGTTTTAGTTTATCTTTTAAATATTTGTGTTAATTGTAGAAATGAATTTAATCATGTGTTTTAATCCTTAGTAAATCCATCAAGCTCTCTACTTATTTATCTATCTGTCTATATATATCTGTGTTTGTGTGTGTGTGTGTGTGTGTGTGTGTGTGTGTATGTGTAGTCTGGACCGCTGCTGCTACTGTGATTATGTGAATGTGTATGATGGTCCATCCACCGCGTCCCGCTTGATAGGAAAGCTCTGTCAGAATAGCACAAGCCACCTGGACTTCCAGTCGTCCTCGTCCTACATGACCGTGATGTTCAGGAGTGACTACTCTGGGGTTGGGCGTGGCTTTAAAGCCTACTTCAGTTCCTCCCTCACCCAAAACACAGGTACACAGTCCATTATAAAACCGCCATGTCATTGTTACTCAGTCGCGCAGACACTTGCGGCTGTAGGACCTGAGTCTGGTCTCAAGATGTTTTCTGCATGAACCTGGATTTTTCAGAAGTTTGAAGAGACCTAATTATTTCTTCTCGAAGAAAAGAGCCATATCAGTCTCCTGAGGTGTGCAACAGATAAGGATTCACCCTATGAGCCAAGAACAAAATTTAGTCATGCTCTTTGGATGGGAGAGGCATAATCTCTCTCATGTATGCAGAGATGATGATTTGATCTTGACTTGGCCTTGACTCCCTTAAGACTCAGTTTTGACTAGATCTTGGTCCTGGTCTTAAACTTGTCTTGGAGTTGGCAATGGTGGTCTTAAGTACAGCCATACAGACAATTCTGTACCTGGTGATGTATCCAAAATCCTTCCAACTATAAATTTTTCCAAATGAAAAATGGTCTGCACTTATATAATACTTTTCTAGCCTTAACAGTTGACACTTTACACTGGTTCTCATTCACACATTCACACACACACCAGTGGTAACAGAGCTGCCATGCACGGTGTTAGCTTGCCATCGGGAGCAACTTGGGGTTCCGTGTCTTCCGTGTCTTGGGGTATATTATTATTATTATTATTATTATTATTATTATTATTATTATTGCTAATAAATTGTGGATTTCACAATAAAGCTATAAAATATAAACATGGTCTGGACCAGTGGGACTCAGCATTGCTATATAGTGAACACTATAGAGATTGGTAATGAAAACACTGAACACAATAACTAGATGCATGTTTAGAGTTTTATGTCAAACGTTGAATGTCGTGCAGGCCGTGTGGATTGCTCCTCTGACTCGATGAACATTGCCATCCGTAAATCCTACCTGGACTCACTGGGCTTCAGCTGGTATGACCTTTATCTGGATGACCATCGCTGCAGAGCTTCAACTGACAACTATTATGTCACCTTCAACTTCCCTCTCCATAGCTGCAGCACCAGGAGAAAGGTAACACTACACTTTATACAATATTACATAACATCCAGTGATCCAGTGAAATCCCACAATGCACTGCTGTAGGATAATGTCATGAATCACACAATGTACACTCTCAGGTACTGAATTACCCACAATGCACTACAATGCACAACCGAATTGTGCACCGACAGTCTAAAAACCCTGTTGAAGAGGACAATGTGACGAAAACCACAAAACAGGGATTTTTAAAAATGTATCATTATTTTTAAATAAAAAAGTACTAAAGACTAAAGTTATGTCTTTAGTATTCATTTAAAGACAGTCTGTGACTCAGATGTTCGGACAGTTTATTCCAACACCTGGGTGCCAGGACAGAAAATAGCTTTGATGCATGCCTTCCTTGTACCCTGAGACATGATGGGTCCAATTACACAGTACTAGACAATCAGAGGGAGCATCATGCAGAGCAGGGTGTGATAAGTGCTTTAACATAAGTGTGTACTGGTCCATTTTTAGCTTTTTATGCAAGCATCTGTGTTTTAAATCTGATGCGCAGAGAGTCATAAAGGCAGTGGAGGGAGTGTAGCAGTGGGGTGGTGTGGGAGAAACTGGGGAGGTTAAAAACAAGTCATGAAGCTGTATTCTGGATTAGTTGCAGAGGTTGAATGCAACACAGGGGAAGACCTGCCAGGAGTGAGTTGCAATAGTCCAGTCTCGCAATGACACAAGACTGAACTAGCACCTGGGTGGCCTCTTTGGATATGAATGCCTGGATCCTCCTGACGTTAGAAAGAAGGAACAGGCATGAGGGAGTCAGTTTAGTGATGTGAGGCGAGAAGGACAGGTTGTCCATGGTTACAACAAGGTTACAAACAGTGACAGATTGTGAGAGTTGTCCAGAACTTGACATTGGGACGCATCACCAGAGATGCACAGCAGCTCAGTTTTACTAGAATTTCATTTCAGCTTTAGTTTCATGATGAGATGTCTGCCAGACATGCTGAGATCCATGCCAACACATGAGTGTCTGAGGAAGGAAAGGACAGGATGAGTTGAGTGTCATCAGCATAGCAGTGGTATGAAAACCCATGAGAGGATATGACTTCACCAAGAGAGCAGGTATAGAGGGAGAACAGAAAAGACCCAGCACTGAGCTTTGTGGGACACCAGTGGAGAGCCTGCATGGGGCAGATCTGGATCCCCTCCCTGTCCCTACCTGATATGACCATCCATCCAGGTAAAAAGCAAATAGCTGCCATGACATTGTACAGGGGATAACTGATGACTGATCTTGATCAAAGACTTACCTGATCTAGCAGCATGAAGCTTCTCAGTACTTCTCAGCCACTTTGAAGCCAGACTTAAGGATTTGGATGCTATTCTGGGTCAGACAGAAAGATAATTGATTGTCTCTTTGGAGAGAAATAATACTCTTGATGATGATGTCTCGAATGCAGTTGGTACATGACCAGATGCTATGGAGTCATTGATTATAGAAGAATGAAGGCAAGCCGGATTGCAGGACAAGACCAAAGAAATAGGAGAGGAGTCCTGAATGTGAATTGTAGGAATAGGGGCAGGAGTGAAGACTGGCAGATTTGACCACTTTTCAAATTGTGGTGGGTAAAAGAAGTAAAGATGTTGTGGAGTGTGTGAGGATAATGTACAGAGGCTTCCAGCTTTTCCTTGTAGAAGGAGGTCTGAGCTGCTGTTAGATAAATCATATAACAACATGGACTGGATGGTGGGTGGGAATTGAAGACCAAATTAAGGAGAAAATGAGAAAAAAATAACATTGCAACTCTGGAGGATAAATGTGTTATCGGTCAAACTTTAGCTAATTGTGCTTAATTTTATGCACTTATATGTACGTATTTATGTGCACTTCCCCCCAGACCGAGAATGGACGTATTAGCTACACCAATAATGTGCGAGCAGCTCAGTCAACATCGGGTGAGATCACCCGACATGATACAGAGTTCCTGTTGGTTGTGAGATGTGTGATGGAGCGTGATTCTTCAGTTGGGACTCTTTATGAAGCCAAAGAGATTACAAATGCAACTATCAGTGGAACGGGTCGGTTCAACACCACCATGGCCTTTTACCCATCCAGCAACTTTTACTACCCCATCACCGATTTCCCGTACCGAGTGAACCTCAATCAGCAACTGTACGTGCAGGTGCAGCTAACCCAAGCCGAACCAAGCCTCCACCTGTTCATGGACTCCTGTGTGGCCTCGCCAAACCATGACTACAGCAGCCGCACCTATGACCTTATACGCAATGGGTACAACACAAACACACTCACACACACACACTCATTAAGAAATATTACAAGCATACTGACACAAACAATACTGGTAAACAAACATGCTTACACTATTGTTCTTGTCCCTGTAAACCAATAACTATATCTCAGTGGACCCACCTTTTAAAGGCAACACAAAGTTGGTTCAACACAAATGGTTGTATTGAAGGTGAACTGCAGTTATTCAAGTAAGATGAGTGCCCTACCTGCTACCTCCTACAAGTCAGGAAGTTAGTGATCCTCCAACTCGGCAGGCATAGTAAGTTAGGAAAATGTAGTGGAGGAGATCAGTAATGATTGTAGTTAATGCTGAAGTGGTTCAACAACACCATAGACTTTTACCCCTCCAGCAGGTTTTCCTACACCAGCACTGATTTCCTCTCCTGAGTAAACCTCAATCAAGAACTGTTTACCCTTCAGCTTCTCTGAGAGATGTTTTTGTTGCCCACAGTAGATCCTATTCCTTGTTGTACAGGTAGTTGTTCTCTCTTTGGTAGACATCTGTAACCTTACAAAGCTGCCTAGGAATGTAAATGAAGTTGTATAAGGTGTCATAATATCCATGAACTCTTTCAGACCAGTGCTTGCTATGTGCTGTCTCTATTTAGGCAGTTCATGTAACAATGATGTATTTATTTTTGTCTTTATCATTTCAGCTGTCGGAGAGACAACACGGTAAACATATACAGAAATGGAAATCGTTACTTCGCTCAGTTCAGCTTCAGCGCATTCAAGTTCCTGCGCACACACAACCAGGTGTTCCTCAAGTGTGATGTCGTTATCTGCCCTGACAACGACTACAACTCACGATGTCGCCAAGGATGCCGTTATCGCAGGAAACGAAGCACTAGCTCTGATCACCACACTGAGGTCCTCACCCTTGGGCCAATCACACTCAAAGGTCAGAGGACAACTTGTGAATTTTGAGTAGGGACTTTTGAAAGACTCTTATTATGCACAAAAGTGTAGAAGACAATCCCATAATTCTGTTTACTACACAATATGGTGGACAGACATTTTAAGGATGCGATGTATCATAAACTGCGATAAACAGAAAAGCAGGCTTATTATGTATTCAGAATATTATTTATTTATTTATTTATTTATTTATTTATTTACAGCTCCAGAGGAGGCTGAGGCCAAGACGGAGGACAAGGAGTGAACTCACACTGACTGATTAATTAATCACTTAAATATAGTTAACACTGAATAATAATCTGAATAAGCTTCCTCTATTAAAGCATTATCTAAAGGCAAGCTGGTGTGGTGTCATTGGTGTTATGATAAGAAAATAATTATATTTATCTGTTAAAATCTGAAGAACTTATATATACACAGTACCTAAAAGAAAGTGACAGTAGCGTAGTAGTTTAAACGTATTGTGCTACACCACCAGATAGCACTGGTTATGAGAAGACAGTTCTAGCAATGAAAATCTTTTAGAAACACTAGCTGAAATGACAAACACAAGGTTCTTTGTTCACACAGAACGATGATAAAATTTAATAAAGAAAACATTCTATGTCATAGGGAAATCAACAACAACAACAACAACAACAACATAATGGTGTGATGTTACCACCTCATTTATTAAAGAATGTCCTACTTTTTATCTATTTATTGTTAGGTTTAATGTTGTAGAATGGCCACAAATCAAGTTAGTTGATGTTCTCAATTATGTTATAGCAGCTATAAAAAGTTGTTCCCTCACCAACCTCTCTTTATCTCTCTCTTGAGGTAAACAAGACAAAAAAAAAACTTAAAGAAAAGAAAAAACTTATAATAACCTGGTTGCATAAGTATGTACACCCCTTAACTAATACTTAATTAAAGCACATTTTGCTTGTAATACAGCACTCAGTGATTTTGAGTCTAAAGTTGAATCTACCAAGGTAGCACATCGTCATCTGGCAATTTTATTACACGCTTCATTGCAAAAATGTTCCAAGACAAGATCACCTGATTAAACAGGTGGAATCAGGTGTGGCTCCTGCTCGGTTGTAAAACCTGCACCCACACCGGCCCTTTCTGGATAAGATCGGACACGCCTGATCTAGATCTATCAAACTGCAATTTTAATCTCCTGTGCACAGAATTCTTTAAAGTTGTTCCACAGGTTTTCAAAAGGATTTACATCTGGGCTTGGCCTGGGCCATTCCAAACCGATGATCTTCTTCTTCTGAAGCCATTCCTTTGTTGACTTGGATGACAGACACCAGCTTAATAAAGTTGCGGAATGTGTAAATGACAATAGACACTGGATGCTGGAACTTCTTCTCAGTAACTCTGACAAGACAGAAGTACTTCTACTAGAGCCACAGACAGATAGAAGTAATCTTTCTGAGTATGTAGTACCACTTGATGGCCTTTCAGTCATATCATATTACGCCCTTACCCTAAAAACTGTTGTGTGATTATAGATGATCACATCAGTCACCTGATCCTGCAAACTTCTGCAACTCTCTTCTCACTGGTCTCTGTTTGTATGCTGTATTCATGTCCTGAGGTTCTCTCACGCACCTCCCCTACGTCAGCTGTCTTTGCATTCCAGACCTCAACAGGCTGCACCACATAATTTACCCTGGTTCAGATCCAGACTGTCCTTCTCTAAGTTCTAAAAAGACCAGGATCTTGTGTTTGTGTGATGTGTGTTCTATGGATAACCTTTTATTAACAAAGTTGTATGTTAAATTCTAAATTAAACATAGAGATACATATCTGAGTTCAAAAATTACTGTCTCTCTTCATAGTGAAGACAACTTTCTTCCATTTCTTGACTGGGACAGATACAGTATAATGTCTTCATTGGCTAATAAGCTTTAACATGTTTTGAAGAGAGCTATATTTGTTTTAGCTTTAATAATCAATGAAGGTGTTTCCAGTTAGTTATTAGAAATGATTTTTGTTTTCACTGCATTTTATTAATTGAATATACAAGGGGGAAAAAATGTCCTTGTCCTATGCTGAACAATTTTTCGATTATTTTCTGAAAGGTCTTATTTTTGAAGAGGTGTGCCCTTATTGAAATATGTAGTTAGTGCTATTCATGGGAACAAGCTCAGCATTCACACAAGGGTTTTATTGGTGGCAGATTATAAAAGGGCGTGCGTCAGAAGGATTATTATTTAACACACTCCATGCATGCACAAAGGAAGGGGTTATAATTCAGAGCAGTGACGGCTGATGGTGATGTTATCTGAAGGGCTAAAATCTAATATCTGTCAATAGGTCAAGAAAAGTTATGGTTGAGCAATGCTTTATATCACAAGGTCTTATGGTGAAAAAAAAAGAATGAGAGAGTAAATAATCCACAGTGTTCATGTTCATTGCACCACATCTGAGAGGAATGTTTTATTTTAGAGAAAAACACCATATTTGCTCATTTCAAAAAGTTTTAGATCAGTGATAAAAGGTAGTTTTCACAATATAACATCCCATTCATTAAATTACATAATATTAAAAAATAGAAACTTTTTGAGGTTCCAGTTGAAGACTTTCGTCTAGATAAAGGCATTTTGAACTGAATAAGATTTTGACACATTATCTATACATTTACTTAAATATAAATCCACCCTTGGAGTTTGGAGCATTGTTTCTTGACTATGATTTACAGTCAGGTCCATAAGTATTTGGATAGTGGCACAATTTTTGTCATTTTGCCCCTGTACACCACCACAGTGGATCTGAAACGAAGCAATCAAGATGTGATCGAAGTGTAGAATTTCAGCTTTAATTCAAAGGGTTTAACAAAAATATTGCATCAAAAGTTTTGAAATTACAGTCATTCAAACAGAGTCCCGCCATTTTAAAAAGGCTCAAAAGTAATCGGACGATTGACTTATAGGCATTTTTGTGACCAGGTGTGGCTTGTGTCCTCGTTGTTTCATGACAAATTAAGGAGATTAAAGGTCTGGAGTTGATTCCAAGTGTTGAATTTGCATTTGGTAGCTGTTCATGGGAACTCTCAATATGCGGTCCAAAGAGGTGCCAGTGCAAGTGAATGAGATCATCATTAGGCTGAAAAAACAAACACAGGAACAGAAACAGTACGAGTGGCCAAATCAACAATTTGGCACCTTTTTAAAGGAATGCACTGGTGAGATCAGCAACACCAAAAGGCCTGGAAGACCATGGAAGACAACTAAAGTAGATGAAGCACTGAATGTGTGTAGGCACCCTATTGTTATTGTACCTTTTCTTCATCTTCTGCTTCTGGCTAGGGTGTCTACTACAGCCCAAAGAACCATCTTGTAAAAAGTTGTGAAATTTGGCACATTGACTGGGGAGGGTCGATGGAATGTTCTCACCAAATTTGGGCCAAGTGCCACCTTCGGGACAAATTTGGGGCTAGTTTGGTTGTACGTTTGTATCATAACTTTTGAACCATGTGTAAAAATGTAAAATCCAAGCATCCCTGGATCCCTGTTTCGAGACCAGTTCAGTGCACCCAAATTCCACCATCTTGGATTTGGTCAAAAACTACTTTTTTTTTGGTCAAAAACTACTAGTTCTTTTCACTACTCCTCCAGCAAATTGAGTCTAATCATTACCAAATTTGGAACACATCATCTTCAGATTAAGCCTCACAAAAGTTATCAAAAGAATTTTGAATATCCAAACAGTTGTAATGTCTGTAAAGGGCCAACATCTATAACGAGCCAACAAATCTGACAGCGAAGCCACCAAATGACTTTGTGCACTGACATAAAACCTGGTAGGCACCTTCAGGACCATGACCTGAGGCTATGCAACAAATTTTGTGCCAGTACCAACTACTACTCTAATTTCTGCAACAATTTTAGCGTGCCAATGAATGTGTGGCTCACCAAGTCTGGGTATTTGGCCCCCGAAAATGCTGCTTGCAACATATTATTATTATTATTATTATTATTATTATTATTATTGCTAAAGCTACTGCATATATGTATACATACATTTTTAGATAATACATTTCTATATAATGCCTCTGTGTTCTACACAATGTACACATCTATAAAATATGGAGCCTATGCAGTAATAATAATATATTAAAACAATTATTATTATTGCTTTAGTTATTTTACATTTACATGCATGCCGCTCTTTTATACTACATGTACTACAGACTGCAGTTAAATGGGATATAAAGGCCATTGTGTATTGTATAACCCTGCTAAGCACAGGTGAGATCAATAAGTACTATTAATCCCCCTGCTCCATTCCCACAGGTATATCTCTTTTACAGCATATTCCAGGACATGAGCGTCATGAGGAAGTGGTTTACTTCTCCTTTTGTGTCTATATAAACATCTGTGAGGACAGAAATTCTGCAGGTGAGACAAGATGGAGTTTGGATTCGTGATATTTTTGCTCAGCTCTGCTCTTTTCGGGCACAGCTCTGGATTCACAACACGTAAGTCTGCAATCAGAAAAGTGTCGAACATTTAATTCTCATTAGTCTTTTGAATAATTGCTTTATGCTTTATTTAGAGTAGCAAAAAAAAAAGCATTGTGCATTTTAATTGATGAGAATCTGTTCATCATCCTTTTGTTCACCACTTTAAAAGTAACTCTGATATTATACATATTATGGAATAAAACACTCCATGTCATGCTGTTACAGGAAAATAATCAGCAATGTGTTGGTGTGATGAAGCAGTGTTTTATTCCTCTTTCCCTAATATTTCATTTTTATTTTGTCTTTTTAAATAGCTGATACCACACCGTACTGGGACATAACAGCAGGTATGTAGATGGTAAATATAGATGAGCGATCCACTACAATAGCTCACTGTTAGGACGTCAGTTATAGCACCAGTGATTCAGCATGTGTGTACGTTGTCCAGACAACAGGTGAGGTTTCATTATTAAATATTTAAATTATTAAACTATTAAATTATTAAACACTGGTGCTAATCTCAGAATTTCACAACGGAGTAATGAAGTCTATAAAATGGAAAAAAAAGTTCTGAGAAAAGATGAACAATTAAAGAAACCCTTTATAACTCCATTATAAGGGCCAGAAATTCAGAGTACTATAATGTAGTGACATTAGATTTACAGAGTTTCGCAGACCAGCTTTATCCAGAGCAACTTACATTTGCACAACTGAGCAGTTGAGGGCCTTGCTGAAGGGCCCAGCAGTGATAGCTTGGCAGTTAGTTACAGATACAGTTACGTAGCACTTTTCTATGCACTCAAAGCGCTTTACATGGTATGGTGGGGGGAGGGATCTCCTCAAACACCACTAGTGTGTAGCATCCATCTGGATGATGCGACGGCAGCCATAGTGCTCCAGATCTCCCACCACCCACCTATTAGTGGAGAGGAGAGCGTGATGTAGCCAATTCAGAGATGGAGATTATTAGGGGACCGTGATAGATAAGGGCCAGTGGGGAAATTTCACCAGGACACCAGGGTTATACCCCTACTCTTTCACCATAAGTGTCGTGGGATTTGTAATGACCACAGAGAGTCAGGACCTCGGTTTAACGTCTACAAAAGATGGCGCTGTTTTTACAGTTTAGAGTCCACATCAGTATACTGAGCCATTACCGCTCACACAGACCACAGGGTGAGCACCCTCTGCTGGCCTCACTAATACCATTTCCAGCAGCAAACTTAGCTTTCCCCAGGAAGTCTCTCATCGAGGTATAAACCAGGCTCAACCCTGCTTAGCTTCAGTGGGACACCAGGCAAGAACTGCAGTGAGATATGGCTCTAGCGTTGCTGGGTTTTAAACTCATGACCTTCCAAACCAACAATTTACAAACCAACATCTTAACCACTGCGCTACCATTGCCATTTCACCTCAATGTCATTTAACTGTAATAATGGTATGAGTTATAATTATTATTGTCTGTTGTAGGTCATTATTCCTGCCGGTATAACTGCGGCTACAATTTGGGTTCGTGTTCCTGCACCAGCTCCTGTCAGTACTACGGAAACTGCTGTCCCGATTATTACAGTGAGAACTTTTTTTTTTTTTTTTTTTTTTTAAATCTAGTTAATGTAATAAAGTTTAAAAAATCTAGTTAACGTAAGATATATGTATTTTTTTAGTCCTAAATTAACATTACTATTTATTATGAAATGTTTCAATCAGTAAATTAAAAAAAAAAAAAAGATTTTACTTTTACTTTTCTATTTATTTATTTTTTTCTTTTCGTTCTTTCCCTTGTTGATAGGATGCAGAGTTATAAACAGATGGAAAGAGCTAGTGACAGTGTGAAATCAGTAGTAGTGTTTACAAAAATGCAGACTCTCAGACATGTGATGTTTAATACATACAGTGTGAACTTTTTTGCCATTTTTCCTATAGATTATTGTTTCACCCCCACAACAACACCAACAACAACACAAGGTAAAAATGTAATTGTCTTTAACCGGTGTCTCTCTATTCTCAGTCTCTGTCTCCTCCATTTTTTCCTCTTCATTTGGATCTAGAAATCGTTTCTGTTTCTCCATTCTAGACCTTCTTCCATTCTTTAGTTTGCTATTTACTTAAACGTCTCTAACTGAATATTTTCTCACTGTGTTTAAGAACCCACGACGACCGAAAGCTTTCTGACAGAAGGTAATGTTTCACTAACGAATACTGACGTACTGAATCAGCAATCATAGTTAATGTTAAAGGAATGAATTGATTTTGAGTTGATCTATTATTAAATGTCAGATTTTGTTTAGTTTAATTTATTTCATTTGATTTGACTTTTTTTTTTTTTTTTTTAGATTATATTAGCTGCAGGGATCGTTGTGGTTTTAATGGTGCGCTCTGTTCCTGCACCAGCTCCTGTCGTTACTATGGAAACTGCTGCAATGATTATTACGGTGAGGAAAAATATTTATTCATAGTTATTAATTCCCATAAATATATAAAAACACATACTTCACATATATATTATACACATATTAAAACACGACATGTTTTTATCTGTGCTAATGTATTTGATTTTCTTTTTGTCTCTCGTATAGATTATTGTTTTCCCACAACAACAGGTACAGGTCCTCTGTAAAACCTTCAGTCCTCTGTTTACACTACAGTGACGTTAAGATGAGGCTGTATTTCATATTTACTCTGTTTAAATAGGTTATGACACGACCACAGAAGATATGCTGAAAACAACAGCAGGTGCATGTTTATTATTCAATAGTGTTGTACTGGTGATAATTTATGACAGAGAAACATGATTAACTGATACAGAGGTGATGTTAAAATGTCTTGAATGCATGTTCAGTGAGAGGGCATCATTAAATGCACTCCATCATTAATAACTGCTTTACTTAACACAGTCTACATACATAATATACCACAGCACTGTTCAGTTCTGGATTGTGATTGGTCAGAAGGTGTTGATTAATTTTAGGCAGTGTGACGATGGCCATCTTATAGGGGTACTTATATGTGTGATAGTGTTTAAAACCGTGGTGTGTTTCAGGTGGAGCTCCATGTGGTGGAACTCTGACTCAGTCACGAGGGGAATTTTTCAGCCCCAATTATCCCAATTATTATCCCAATTACGCAAACTGCACATGGAGCCTGCTGGCTGGAGAACTGCAGGTGGTTTCATTAAACTTCACGTTCGTCGCGTAAGAAATCACCTTCCTGTTTCTCACCTGCTGATAAATCATACCTGACTTTGTTTACATCTTTATCATTTAAGAATATTTGTCTGTGGTTAGTCTGTAAGGCTAGTTTCATTACACTTTCTTCAGTTTGGAGTCAGGCTATGACTTTATCCGCGTGTACAACGGTCCGACTGCTCAGCATTCACTTTTGGGTTCTGTGACTGGAGCTCAGAGAGCTACCTTCAACTCCAGCAGCAGATACATGACCGTCGTTTTCTCCACTGACGGCAGCGTGACTCGACCAGGTTTTCGGGCTGAATGGGCTTTCAAATGTACGTATTTGTTCAGCTTATTTAAATTCAATTTCAGTTTGTGTTTGTGTGAGCAGAACTCATCTATCCAACTGTCCAGCACACATTAACCTGCTAATGTCATTGCTACATGCTGTAAGGAATGTCTGTGATATATAAATTCAAAGACATACCTTTGAAATGATCATTTTGAAATGTGTGTGTGTGTGTGTGTGTGTGTGTGTGTGTGTGTGTGTGTGTGTGTACAGCTGCTCCAATGTGTAAGGACCGATGTGGCAGCAGCTACAGCAGATGCTCCTGTGAGAGTTCATGTGAACGATATGGAAGATGCTGTCACGATTATTATGGTAACGAACATGTCCATTTATTATTTTTAAATAGTCTGTCTGTCTGCCTGTCCCTTGATCTTCCTGTTTGTCTCTCGATCTGTCTGTCTGTCTGTCTGTCTGTCTGTCTGTGTAGACATGTAGGAGTTTGGGGTATGAAATGAAAGTTCTAGTGTTTATTGTATTTATTTAATTTTTCAGATTATTGTTACAATGTGACGCCAACTACTGTACCAGGTGAGCTCTTTACCTTAGCTTGGCTCAGCATGTGGCCTCTTTTACAATTCCAATTTATTTAACTAACTAACTAACTAACTAACTAACTAACTAACAGTAACATCTTGCCTTACTTGTAAAACTCTTATTTACATTACAGACATTTTTATTACATATTTTATTTATATTTATCATTTGATCCCAGAATATTGATTATATTTGTCATAATTATTGGATATTTTAATGATAAATTTAATTATATGTATTTGTATATTTCATAAAATATGCTTTATTATATACTTCATGTTGGTGTTTTTATTTTTATTTTTATTATTACTATTATAGTTTGGAAAAATTAGCAGAGCAGTGTGTGTGTGTGTGTGTGTGTGTGTGTGTGTGTGTGTGTTTACACTCTATAGCCTGTGGGGGGAGTCTTCAGGGCTCAGGCTCCATCTCCAGCCCTTACTACCCCGGTTATTACCATGACAACGCGTATTGTGTGTGGCAGCTCTCGGCTCCGGCAGGACAGACCGTCTTCCTCTCGTTCCAGGACTTAGAGTCAGTCCATTTCCCAAATTTTACTTTCACTGTATACATCTGCTACTTGTTCAAATTACATCTGAATTATCACAATAAATCACTTATTTATTTGTTTATAATAAATTCATAAATACTTTTTTCATAAAAACACTATTTTAATGATGGTTTCCTTTGCTTAGTGAATTAATCTATTTATATTCAATATAAATGTACAGCTGCGGTCAGAAGTTTACATACACTCATCATGGACTTGAATGTCATGGCAATATTGCGCTTTCAGTCATTTCTTTGAACTTTTCTTTTTCTGGGGCAGAATGATTGTACAACATACATCTTGGTTCACAAGTTTTTATTTATTTGGGCTTTTCTGTAATCAACACAGGGTCACAGGTCAAAAATATACATACAGCACACCTCATATTTAGTTGAATGTCCCTTAGCAAGTTTCACCTCGAGCAGACGCTTTTGATAGCCATCAACCAGCTTCTGGCAGAATTCTGGTTGCATATTTTGCAATATTCACATTATATTTACTTTAATTAAAAGCGGGGTATTTCAGAAGTAAAACACATCTTGCTATGACTTTTTAAATATATGATTTGTTTTACTTCATCTTTTTAATATTTGTGTTAATTGTAGATATGAATTGAATAATTTGTTTTAATTTTTAGTAAATCCATCGAGTGCTCTACTTATTTATCTGTCTGTCTATATCTGTGTTTGTGTGTGTGTGTGTGTGTGTGTGTGTAGTCTGGACCGCTGCTGCTACTGTGATTATGTGAATGTGTATGATGGTCCATCCACCGCGTCCCGCTTGATAGGAAAGCTCTGTCAGAATAGCACAAGCCACCTGGACTTCCAGTCGTCCTCGTCCTACATGACCGTGATGTTCAGGAGTGACTACTCTGGGGTTGGGCGTGGCTTTAAAGCCCATTTCAGTTCCTCCCTCAACCAAAACACAGGTACACAGTCCATTATAAAACAGAGTTCTATGAAACACAAAGTTTGATGATAACACTTTCCTCTGAGTGTGTTACGCTGCTCTGTGTCTCTGCATGAGCAGTGGTTTGTGAACCTTCAGGTGTAGCATGTCTTAGCCCTCACTTTCCCTGGTCGGTAGCTGTTTTATGATAAGAGAGAGCTAGCTGGTGGACCAAAACCAAATTAAGGAGAAAATGGTTGGAACTCAAAAAAGAAAAAAGAAAAAACAGCACAGTACACAAATAAAACCAGCTAGTTGAAGCCAAAGCCTACAAAAGGCTTTGATGATTTTTTTGTCTCGTTCTTGACTTACTTTCATTTAGACTTGACCTTGCCTTCCCTTGACTCCCTTAAGACTCAGTTTTGACTTGATCTTGGCTGGTCCTGGTCTTAAACTTGTTTTGGAGTTGGCAAGGTCAGTCTAAAGTAGAGCCATACAGACAATTCTTTATGTGTCCAAAATTCAGGTGATGTGCCCAAACCCTTCCAACCAAGAAAGACCATCTGCCAGAAAAAATTCACCTAAAAATTAAACGTCTTAATGCACCAGCAGTAGTTGGATATGCATCATATATTACTAGGAGGCCAAGCAACTTATTCTTATTCTGTGTCTTTTTCTTCTTCTTCTTCTGGGTTGGGTGTCTATGGCAGCCCAAAGAACCATCTGGTAAACATTTGCGAAATTTGGTACAGTGATTGGGGAGGGTCTAGGGAACATTCTGACCAAATCTGGCCAAGTGCTGGCAACGATCTCGCCCCATCATTGGGTCAAATTTTGGTCAATTTGGAAGTATGTTTATGGTCATAACTTTTGAACCGTGTCCAAAATTTAAAAGCCAGGCATCCCTGGATTCCATGGGTTGAGATTAGTTCAATTCCTACAAATTTTGTCCAATCATCAACAAATTTAGCAGTCATCATCTTCAGAGTAAGCATCACAAAATTTATCAACAGAATTTTGAATACTCCAGATGTTTTGCCTATAATGAGCCAACGAATCTGACAGCGAAGCTGCCAAACAGGAACAGGAAGTATCTCAGTGACTTTGCCCACTGAAAGAGAATGTTGTAGACAACTGCAGGAGCATGACATGAGCCTATACAACAGATTTAGTGACAGCATCACCTACTGGACAAAAGTTACAACAACATGCTTAAAATGTTTACATCTAACTGCATTTTTGTTACTCCGCCTCCAAATTTTGTCCAATCTTCACCAAATTTTGCTTACATTAGCATGTGACCTGTCTGATCAAAGGTTATCAGAGGAATTTTGATTTTCATAACAGTCCTCCTGTAAAGCACTGACAAATGCCAAAAACAGGATGTGAGGGTGTATCTCAACAATGCATCAATGTGTCATGAAACTTGATAAGTATCTTCAGTACTATGCCAGCAATGCACCCAAGATGTTTTTTGTTTGTGCCAACTTGTGGTCAAGAACTACATTGCTATGTAGTGAACATTATAGAGGTTGGTAATGAAATACAAAGAACACAATAACTAGATGCACGTTTAGAGTTTTATGTCAAACGTTGAATGTCCTGCAGCCCGTGTGGATTGCTCCTCTGACTCGATGAACATTGCCATACGTAAATCCTACCTGGACTCACTGGGCTTCAGCTGGTATGACCTTTATCTGGATGACCATCGCTGCAGAGCTTCAACTGACAACTACTATGTCACCTTCAACTTCCGTCTCCATAGCTGCAGCACCGGGAGAAAGGTAACACTACACTTTATACAATATTACATAACATCCAGTGATCCAGTGAAATCCCACAATGCACTGGAGTACGGTAATGTCATGGACTGCACAAAGTACACTCTCAGGTACTGAATTACCCACAATGCAATATCTGACCGAACGTTTGTGGATGGTCAGGTGTCCAGAAACGTTTGGCCAAATTGTGTACCATCAGTCAAAAAACAATGTTGGAGAGGTTAGTACAGTAAGACAAAAAACAAACAAAAAAAAACAAACAAACAAAAAAAAAACACAGGACAAGGATTGGTTGTTTTTTTTATTTATTATTATTTTTAAATAACAAAGTACTGGATGGTGGGTGGGAATTGGAGACCAAATTAAGGAGAAAATGAGAAAAAAATAACATAGCAACTCTGGAGGATAAATGTGTTGTCGGTCAAACTTTAGCTAATGGTGCTTAATTTTATATGCACTTATATGCACGTACTTATGTGCACTTCCCCCCAGACCGAGAATGGACGTATTATCTACACCAATAATGTGCGAGCAGCTCAGCCAACGTCGGGTGAGATCACCCGAAATAATACAGAGTTCCCGTTGGTTGTGAGATGTGTGATGGCGCGTGATTCTTCAGTCGGGATTCTTTATGAAGCCAAAGAGATTACAAATGCAACTATCAGTGGAACGGGTCGGTTCAACACCACCATGGCCTTTTACCCATCCAGCAGCTTTTACTACCCCATCACCGATTCCCCATACCGAGTGAACCTCAATCAGCAACTGTACGTGCAGGTGCAGCTAACCCCAGCCGAACCAAGCCTCCACCTGTTCATGGACTCCTGTGTGGCCTCGCCAAACCACGACTTCAGCAGCCGCACCTATGACCTTATACGCAATGGGTACAACACACACACACACACACTCACACACACACACACACACACTCATTAAGAAATATTACAAGCACACTGACACAAACAATACTGGTATACAAACATGCTTACACTATTGTTCTTGTCCCTGTAAACCAATAACTATATCTCAGTGGACCCACCTTTTAAAGGCAACACAAACAATAGTGTGAGCGTGTGTAGCTGATTGTCAGGTTTCAAGATGTGAGTTACACTTGGCCCAACTATTACCCCCTACCGAGCAGGATGTTAGTGATAAGCTAACATTGTGTCAGGCATAGTGAGTTGTATATAGGAATGGTTTCATTGAAGGTTGAGATAAAGTCAACAAATAGCATCTAACACTAGGATCCTCAGGCTTAAGGAGTTGGAGGAGGTTATGTAACCCCATTATAATGTAACTGAGGTAATAAAGTAATGTAGCTGCATTATAAACCGACCTGTTAGTCCTATATGTGAACTGCAGTTATTCCAGTAAGATGAGTGCCCCACCTGCTACCTCCTATGAGTCAGGAAGTTAGTGATCCCTAGATCCAACTAGGCAGGCATAGTATGTTGGGAAAATGTAGTGGAGGAGATCAGTAATGATTGTAGTTAAGGTTGAGCTGAAGTCTACCGATAGGCCCCAAGTGTAGGCTCCACAGGTGCCTTGTAATTATAGTCAGTATTTCTTGTTATTAGTGATGGTTTTTCATGCTGATATTGGGTTACACGTTAAGTCTTTCAGCTCTTCAGAGAAGTTTCTTTTGACTGCTCAAATACCCTAGATTGTTTGTCTATGGTCGGGGCACTCACAATCGCAGATCACAACTGTAAACATCAGTGAAACAGTTCAAATACCATCATAGACTTTTACCCCTCCGGTAGTTTTTCCTACACCAGCACTGATTTCCTCTCCTGAGTAAACCTCAATCAGGAACTGTTTACCCTTCAGCTTCTCTGAGAGATGTTTTTGTTGCCCACAGTAGATCCTATTCCTTGTTGTACAGGTAGTTGTTCTCTCCTCGGTAGACTTATGTAACCTACAAAGTAGCCTAGGAATGTAAATGAAGTTGTATAAGGTGTCATAATATCCATGAACTCATTCAGACCAGTGCTTGCTATGTGCTGTCTCTATTTAGACAGTTCATGTAACAATGATGTATTTATTTTTGTCTTTATCATTTCAGCTGTCGGAGAGACAACACGGTAAACATATACAGAAATGGAAATCGTTACTTCGCTCAGTTCAGCTTCAGCGCATTCAAGTTCCTGCGCACACACAACCAGGTGTTCCTCAAGTGTGATGTCATAATCTGCCCTGACAATGACTACAACTCACGATGTCGCCAAGGATGCAGTTATCGCAGGAAACGAAGCACTAGCTCTGATCACCACACTGAGGTCCTCATCCTTGGGCCAATCACACTCAAAGGTCAGAGGACAACTTGTGAATTTTGAGTAGGGACTTTGAAAGACTCTTATTATGCACAAAAGTGTAGAAGACAATCCCATAATTTGTTTAATACAAAATATGGTGGACAGACATTTTAAGGATGCGATGTATCATAAAATGTGATAAACAGAAAAGCAGGCTTATTGTGTATTCAATATTTTTTTTAATTTATTTATTTATTTACAGGTCCAGAGGAGGCTGAGGCCAAGACGGAGGACAAGGAGTGAACTCACACTGACTGATTAATTAATCACTTAAATATAGTTAACACTGAATAAATTTGCTAATAGATTGTTGAGCAATCTCTCTTTCTTAAATACTCACCTGTTGATTTTTGGGGGGAGATTTAAACTGTGTTTTTGACCCAAATTTAGAACCGTCTAATCCCCGTAATCTGAATCAATCTGCTATGTCTAAAACATTTTCCGATTTTATGTGTCAGAACGGTTTTGTTGATCCCTGGAGATTCCGTAACCCCTCTCTAAAAAAGTTTTCTTTCTTCTCCCAGGTGTATCATTCCTATTCGATTATTTTTTTTATAGACAGCACTCTTGATTCGTGTGTAGTTTCTTCTGACTATCTGGGTATTGTAATTTCTGATCACGCGCCTCTACAATTAGATATTCATCTTTCCATTTATAAACGTATCCCATCGCCTTGGAGATTTAATTCTCTTCTTTTGGCAGACACAGACACTTCCTACTTAAATTTTTGTGCCTGTGGTTGGGTTTTAAAATATCTGTATAACCAGTGATAGTTATTGGATAGCCATGATGAGCCGGTGGGGGGGGGTGTGTTTTCGGTGATTGTACTTTTTAATTTTGTTTTCCTTTGTTTGCATAAAAAGAAAAAAACTGTGAATGAATTTATTACAATGCTGATCTAAAATATAATAATTACAAGACAGCATAGGATGAGGTAAAACTCTAGAACCAGCTAAAATACAGTAGTGGCAATTGTGAAAGTAGACAAAACATGTCAATGCTTTGAAGGATGTGAACTGGAACAGAATAATGTTATTCAATTGCGAATCTGTTTTTAGAGGATTTAAACCTAACATGGTGAACAAATTATATTATACAATTCAGGCAATTTGTCTGGGGTTATCTCATATAGTGTGGCAAGTATTAATCTGGAAAGACCTTTGTAATATCACAGTCTAAAACTGGATTTAAAGAGATGCAAATCAGTAAATGAATCACATGAAAATGAATCACATGAAAATGAATAAATAAATATGGAAAGAAAAAAAAAACACCGGATAATTTGACTAACCTTCCTCTATTAAAGCATTATCTAAAGGCAAGCTGGTGTGGTGTCATTGGTGTTATGATAAGAAAATAATTATATTTATCTGTTAAAATCTGAAGAACTTATATATACACAGTACCTAAAAGAAAGTGACTGTAGAGCAGTAGATTAAACATATTGTGCTACCTCATCAGATACCACTGGTTATGAGAAGACAGTTCTAGCAATGAAAATCTTATAGCAACACTAGCTGAAATGATAAACACAAGATTCTTTGTTCACAGAGATTGATAATAAAATGTAAGAAAAATAAACATTCTGTGTAGTAAAAAAACAAGCAGACAGAACGGTGTAATGAGGCGGAGTTACTGTTACTACCCCATTTATTAAATGCCCAATTCAGCCATGAAACTCTGTCTGAGTGCTGATTGGCTCCCTCAAAGCCATGTAGCAGCCTATCAGCCATGCTTCCCACCAGTGTAACCCTTTATAATCCTGACCAATTTACCGCCTAAGGCACGCCTGCGCACGCTACTAAATTCCGTATCCTACCCTCCTCCTCCACAGAACCACTGTCTAGATCTGCTATGGGGAGGGATCCTAATTCGTAACATCAGCCTTCTCTTCTTTCTATATCTGTCCGTGTCTATCAGAGCAAGTATACCAAACCTATTCCCACTCCATCCCCATCTATAAAAGCTCACAATTTCACTCAGAGAGTTGTGATGGCCGAAATACATTTACAGTTACATTTAACATTGCGTAAAATAAAAAATAAACAAGTTAGTTTCTGTTCTCACTCACGTTATAGCAGCTATAAGCAGTCGTTCCCTCAGCAGCCCTCTCTTTTTACCCTTACAATGTCTCCTTACAGAAAACTTCACCGTAAAAGCGATTACACGCATCTTTAAATGTGGAGTGTTCGTGTGTCCCTGGGAATGAGCTGTTACTGTAGAAATGATGATGCATGAGTTTTCCAGTTGTCTCAATGCACGGTGGTGCTGTCTACATTAAAAACACCCTAACACCACCCAGTCTAGATCATGCCCACATCCCCACTTGAATAGGTGTACACTGGATGCCAAGCAGGACTGTAACAAGGATCTAAATTTAGGTGAGGTCCATATTGCAGAAATGCATCACAGGGGATATATACATCACAGTACCTAATGTGCATTTCAGTAATTTGCAATTTCCGTTATGCTAAACTCCTATTCATAAAATGCCACGACTCCAGAGCATTTCATTTTATTGAGTGAAATATTTTGGTTTACAAGACACGTTTACGTTTTTTGGGTTCAGCCTCCAGAAACAGTCCGTTTGACAATATCCTTTTTGTTAGCTTTCATATTTATTTTAAAATGACACAGTAAATCCGCCTCGGACATATTGAACATACATACATCAGTATTCCTGACAGTTCAGTTCCTTTATCTTTCCATGCATTTAGAATATTTTCAAACTGTTCACATTGAACTGATTAAATAGTCGAGCTCGCTCTTACCATGAATAAATCATGTATTTTATACAGCTGAACAGATTTGTTCAGTGCTGTGCATGTTTTATTTACATTAATTGTTCCTTCTTGTACAAACGTGCAAAATGAACATTTTATTCTACTTAAAAATGTACGTAGTTAAAAGGTAAGATGTTATGTACTAATAAAGTTTGCATTTGGAGTGCCTAGATCTTAATTATAACAGATAAATCGCAGCTTTTTTTTTTTTTTTTTTTTTTTGAGAGTTTAGGATTTCAGGTTTTATTTACATCTGTTTACATGTAGACGTATTAAACAACATAAAACATAGAAGCTTTTGTATCAGACCATTCAAATTTTAGGCAAGAAAAAGTATAGAAACATCAAAACTGCTGGTTTCTTCTTCTGTGAAGCTTCTCCAGGTTTCTCCTGCAGCTTCTTTCAGTAGTTGTGTGTTTCGGGGGTTTCTCCCTTCAGTCTCCTCTTCAGGAGGTGAGGTGCTGATCAGTTGGGTGAAGGTCTGGTGATGGACTTGTCCAGTCTAAAACCTTCCACTTTCCCCCTGATGAAGTCCTGTGTTGAGGTGGAAGTGTGTTTTGGATCGTTGTCTTGCTGCGTGATGAAGTTCCTTCTGATTCATTCGGATGCATTTCTCTTTAAATCTGCAGGTAAAATGTTCCTGTAAACTTCTGAATTCAAGAGAAAACAAGAAAATGATTAGAAAATGAAATGGAAATATTGTGATGTAGTTTAAGAATCTAAGCATCAACAAAATGTAAAAAAAATAAAAATAAAAAAAATAAATAAAATAAAATAACATTATTAAATGTATGCATATAATAGAGGCATTTATTTAAAAAGGTTATTATAGATGTTTATTGATTTTATTCATTTTAATCAAAATATTATTTTGTATCACATTCTTTTTTTCAAGTTCATTCTGAGTTTTCTCAGAACTTGGAATTATGGAAAATTGCTGACTGCAGCACTTGTGTCTGGTGTTAATGTCATTAGTCAAGCAGAAAAAGTCAAATAGAAAGTAGGAAGTGTGTCTTTTGTCATAATTTGGGTAGAAGAAGTGAAATGTATAATAGGAAGTGCATGGGTGTGTCAGTGTGTATGTGTGTTTAATTATTTTGCATGCTGACAGTTCAGTTCTGCAGAGAAATCTCCTTTATTAAACTTGCTTTGGTCGTCGATTGTGATTGGTTGATCCGCATTCGAAGCCATTGTAGACTACCCTTTAAACTCACACCTGTGACCTCATTACATCAGTATTACTGTGCCAAATAAAGTATTTCAAAATGTCAGATTTTGTTGTGAATTTTGATTTACTGCATGGGCTAAGTGTGGAT
This sequence comes from Ictalurus furcatus, assembly GCF_023375685.1. Lineage (NCBI taxonomy): Eukaryota > Metazoa > Chordata > Actinopteri > Siluriformes > Ictaluridae > Ictalurus > Ictalurus furcatus. The sequence goes on from NC_071263.1 coordinate 29,957,668, forward strand.
GAATGGTTGAAAGAGATGGACAGGATAGAGGAGGATGAGAGAATAGAAAGGAGGCACGCTGAAATTAATGAGACAAATTGAAGAGCTGCCTTCTGCATGTTATGCTAATAATACCAATTTGTGAGAAAAAACAAAACAACTAAGAGCCCATCCCAAAGGTACCCGGATGGTCTAGTATTTCTGGTAGAGTTTCGAAGTATGGATCCGTGGACACTTTTTTCAGCTAATATTACCCACAGTATCTTGCATGAAGGAGGAGGAGTTTTGTGATGGTTTGCTTCGCCAAATTGAAGGACACAGTTTAGAAAACACAAAATGAGTACATACATTTAGTACATGGTATAGGTATTCCAACTGAGACGCAGGGATGATCAAATATGATACTCACTCTTATCAAATATAATATCTTACTCTTTCAATAAAGGCAGTTTAAATCAAACTGAAAGGTGCATTAATGCCACTTACTGGACTGGACTGTAACCAAGTTTATACCGCAGCTCTGTTCTCGATTCTGATTGGCTGACAGACGTTCTGAGGTGTGCAATTATTTTTCAGTAAATGCACAGCTGAAGTAGTTCCAGTCAGGCCTTGACTGCATTACAGTTCCGTATCGTTTCTCCAAGTTAACTGAAATAACAGGGAAGTTAGTGTTAGGAATTGTGATCTTTGGGTTAGAGAAAGCGAAAATACACAAAAAGACAGAAACCTTTTTTTTAAGGACAGAAACCTGACAAATGTCTTGAAATAAAACATCTGAACAATGTCATGGTATAATCGGCTGTGGATGAGGTGGTAGAGCGGGTTCTCCGCTAATCGTAGGGTTGTCAGTTCGATTCCCGGCCCACGTGACTCCACATGTCCTTGGGCAAGACGCTGAACCCCAAGTTGCTCCCGATGGCAAGTTAGCACCTTGCATGGCAGCTCTACTACCATTGGTGTGTGTGTGTGTGTGTGTGTGTGAATGGGTGAAAGAAAAGCGCTTCATAGAACCGCTAAGGTTACAAAAAAGCGGCATATAAGTGCAGACCATTAGCGGAATAATTGACTCTATTAGAAAATAACGCATATTAACATATTACGACTTCGGTGTGTGCAATATTTTCTAATAATTAAACAATTGTCATCAGTTATTCCTTACATAATTCCTTTATAATTACTATGTCTTGCTGCATCTGTGCGCTGCTTGGCAACCATTCTGCTAAATGTTGCTGAAGAACTCCATTGTTTGGGGTATGAATGATTATTTGTTATCAATAAATTATTGCATTGTTTGGTTGGTGTGTGTTTATTTTATGAAACATTGCCAGGTATACATAGTAACCGGTTATATACCCCGTTTATATCCAAATTGGGTTATTTTTAACCCAATGGCTGGGTAAATATAGGAAAGAACACATTTTGGGCTAAACTAAATTTATACTCTTTAATGTACTAATAAGTTGGTGTTTGTTTTTTTTTTTTGGGGGGGGGGGGACAGATTCGACACAGACAAGAGAAGGATTAAAAACAAGATCAGATGCAGATATCTTATTGAATAATTACTTAATGGTTTTTATTAAGCACACACATTCACAACGTCCCTGCTGTCCTACACTCTAAAAAACACGGGGTTAAAAACATCCCAAAGTGGGGTATTTTTAGCCCAACAGTTGGGTAATTATAGGACAGAACACATTTTGGGTTAAACTAACCCATCAAGTTGGGTTGTTAATTGTAACCCAGCAAATAAGTTTTTTTTTTTTTTTTTTTACAAAAACGCTGCATTAATTTTATTTCATAAATGGTTTCACATGTTGAATATGTAAAATATATCACATTATAAACAAATACATCAACACGGTCTCTCCTTTATTTATACACAAGAAGGGGTTCAGAAATGTATTGCAAGAACTGCTGAAGTGGTGTTTATATACAGACTTTGAAGTAAATGACTCATAAATAAGTCATATTTAAGACAAAAACGTCAGATTTTGATCAAAGGTGTTACGAAACAGAGGGATAGACAGGAAGTAAGTGCAGGAGCACTGTCTTTATTAATAAATCAATTAAACAAACAAGCAAACACGGGAACGCGGCCTATACGGAGTTAGCGAGAAAACATGGGACTAGAGTCGAGGCAGGAAACAGGACATGAAAACAAAGACCGCTTAGCATGCTAAACTTAGATGTTACACCGTTAAGGCTGATGCTTCTCACAGAGGCATCTCAGCTACAAACAATATCGCGCCACGTGCGCATAGACCCAAGGGGTTTAAATACCCAACATAATTAATCTAAACCAAAGACACCTGGGTTAAATCAAGGACATACTCAAACAGAAACTAGAACTCGGGCAGAAAGCGAATGAAAACAAAACAAAGTCATGGGACCAGTCCGGAGCCGTGCCACAGTGCCATCTGCTGGCCGTGGCGTAACAAAAGGAGACGTTAAAAACATCCAAAAACCCGAGTTACCAACTTACGAGTTACCAACACTGAATAATTTGACTAACCTTCCTCTATTAAAGCATTATTTAAAGGCAAGCAAGGTGGTGTCATTGGTGTTATGATAAGAAAATAGTTATATTTATCTGTTAAAAGCTGAAGAACTTATATATACACAGTACCTAAAAGAAAGTGACTGTAGAGCAGTAGTTTAAACGTATTGTGCTACACCACCAGATACCACTGGTTATGGGAAGACGGTTCTAGCAATGAAAATCTTATAGCAACACTAGCTGAAATGACAAACACAAGATTCTTTGTTCACTCAGAACGATGATCAAATTTAACAAAGAAAACACTCTATGTCATAGGGAAATCAACAACAACAACAACAGAATGGTGTGATGTCACCACCTCATTTATTAAAGAATGTCATACTTTTTTAACTATTTATTCTTATGGTTAATGTTGTGGAATGGCCACAAATCAAGTTAGTTGATGTTCTCACTTATGTTGTAGCAGCTATAAGAAGTTGTTTCCTCACCAACCTCTCTGTATCTCTCTCTTGAGGTAAATAAGACACAAAAAAAAATCTTAAAGAAAAGGAAAAACTTACAATAACCTGGTTGCATAAGTATGCACACCCCTTAACTAATATTTAATTAAAGTACATTTTACTTGTAATACAGCACTCGGTGATTTTCCAATCTTATCCGGAAAGGGTTGGTGTGGGTCACCTGAGTCTATTGAAAGCCAAGATCAACTGATTAAACAGGTGGAATCAGGTGTGGCTCCTGCTCGGTTGGAATGAAAACCTGCACCCACACCGGCCCTTTCCGGATAAGATCGGACAGGCCTGATCTAGATCTATCAAACTGCAATTTGATCTCCCGTGCACAGAACTCTTTAAAGTCGTTCCACAGGTTTTCAATAGGATTTACATCTGGGCTTGGCCTGGGCCATTCCAAACCGACGATCTTCTTCTTCTTCTGAAGCCATTCCTTTGTCGACTTGGATGACAGACACCAGCTTAATAAAGTTGCGGAATATGTAAATGACATTAGACACTGGATGCTGAGTAACTTCTTCTCAGTAACTCTGACAAGATAGAAGTACTTCTACTAGAGCCACAGACAGATAGAAGTAATCTTTCTGAGTATGTAGTACCACTAGATGGCCTTTCAGTCATATCATATTACGTTCTTACCCTAAAAACTGTTGTGTGATTATAGATGATCACATCGGTCACCTGATCCTGCAAACTGCTGCCACTCTCTTCTCACTGGTCTCCATTTGTATGCTGTATTCATAAGTCCCGAGGTTCTCTCACGTGCCTCCCCTACGTCAGCTGTCTTTGCATTCCAGACCTCAACAGGCTGCACCACATAATTTACCCTGGTTCAGAACCAGACTGTCCTTCTCTAAGTTCTAAAAAGACCAGGATCTTGTGTTTGTGTGAGGTGTGTTCTATGGATAACCTTTTATTAACAAAGTTGTATGTTAAATTGTAAATTAAACATAGATTTACATATCTGAGTTAAAAATTGCTGTCTCCCTTCATAGTGAAGACATCTTTCTCCCATTTCTTGACTGGGAGAGATACAGTATAATGTCTTCATTGGCTAATAAGCTTTTACACGTTTTGAAGAGAGCTATATTTGTTTTAGCTTTAATAATCAATGAAGGTGTTTCCAGTTAGTTATTATAAACAAGTTTTGCTTTTATTGCATTTTATTAATTGAATTTACTGTAAAAAAAAAAAAAAAAAAAAAAGGGTCCTTGTCTACTCTGTGACTACTCTGTGACTACTCTGGGGTTGGGTGTGGCTTTAAAGCTTACTTCAGTTCCTCCCTCACCCAAAACACAGGTACACAGTCCATTATAAAACCGCCATGTTATTCTTACTCAGTCGAGCAGACACTTGCAGCTGTAGGACCTGAGTCTGGTCTCAAGATGTTTTCTGCATGAACCTGGATTTTTCACATGCACAAAGTTTGAAGAGACCTAATTATTTCTTCTAGAAAAAAAGAGCCGTATCAGTCTCCTGAGGTGTGCAACAGATAAGCATTCACCCTATGAGCCAAGATCAAAATTTAGCCATGCTCTTTGGATGGGAGGTGTATACTCTCTCTCATGTATGCAGAGACGTTGATTTGATCTTGACTTGGCCTGGACTCCCTTAAGACTCAGTTTTGACTAGATCTTGGTCCTGGTCTTAAACTTGTCTTGAAGTTGGCAATGGTTGTCTTAAGTACAGCCATACAGACAATTCTGTACCTGGTGATGTGTCCAAAATCCTTCCAACTATAAATTTTTTCCAAATGAAAAATGGTCTGCACTTATATAGTACTTTTCTAACCTTAGCAGTTCTACAAAACACTTTACACTGGTTCTCATTCACACATTCACACACACACACCAATGGTAACAGAGCTGCCATGCACGGTGTTAGCTTGCCATTGGGAGCAACTTGGGGCTCCAAGTTGCCCAAGGTATCTGGAGTCACGTGGGCCGGGAATCGAACCACCAACCCTACGATTAGTGGACAACCCGCTCTAGCACCATACGTTAATGCACCCACAGTAGTCGGTTAGTTATTGTATATTATTATTATAATGTTGATGATGATGATGATGATGATGATGATTATTGGTAATAAATTGTGGATTTCATAATAAATCTATAAAATATAAACACAGCCTGGACCAGTGGGACTCAGCATTGCTATGTAGTGAACACTATAGAGGTTGGTAATGAAATACAAAGAACACAATAACTAGATGCATGTTTAGAGTTTTATGTCAAACGTTGAATGTCGTGCAGCCCGTGTGGATTGCTCCTCTGACTCGATGAACATTGCCATCCGTAAATCCTACCTGGACTCACTGGGCTTCAGCTGGTATGACCTTTATCTGGATGACCATCGCTGCAGAGCTTCAACTGACAACTACTATGTCACCTTCAACTTCCCTCTCCATAGCTGCAGCACCAGGAGAAAGGTAACACTACACTTTATACAATATTACATAACATCCAGTGATCCAGTGAAATCCCACAATGCACTGCAGTAGGGTAATGTCATGAACCGCACAATGTACACTCTCAGGTACTGAATTACCCACAATGCACTACAATGCACAACCAAATTGTGTACCGACAGTCTAAAAACCCTGTTGAAGTGTACAATGTGATGAAAACCACAAAACAGGGATTTTTTTAAAAAAATGTATCATTTTTTTAAAAATAAAAAAGTACTAAAGACTAAAGTTATGTCTTTAGTATTCATTTAAAGACAGTCTGTGACTCAGATGTTCGGACAGTTTATTCCACCACCTGGGTGCCAGGACAGAAAATAGTTTTGATGCATGCCTTCCTTGTACCCTGAGACATGATGGGTCCAATTACACAGTACTAGACAATCAGAGGGAGCATCATGCAGAGCAGGGTGTGATAAGTGCTTTAACATATGTGTGTACTGGTCCATTTTTATCTTTTTATGCAAGCATCTGTGTTTTAAATCTGATGCGCAGAGAGTCATAAAGCCAGTGGAGGGAGTGTAGCAATGGGGTGGTGTGGGAGAAACTGGGGAGGTTAAAAACAAGTCATGAAGCCGTATTCTGGATTAGTTGCAGAGGTTGAATGCAACACAGGGGAAGACCTGCCAGGAGTGAGTTGCAATAGTCCAGTCTCGAAATGACACAAGACTGAACAAGCACCTGGCTGGCCTCTTCGGATAGGAATGGCTGGATCCTCCTGACACTGTAAAGAAGGAACAGGCATGAGGGAGTCAGTTTAGCGACGTGAGGCGAGAAGGACAGGTTGTCCATGGTTACACCAAGGTTACAAACAGTGACAGATTGTGATAGTTGTCCAGAACTTGACACTGGGACGCATCACCAGAGATGCACAGCGGCTCAGTTTTACTAGAATTTCATTTCAGCTTTAGTTTCATGATGAGATGTCTGCCAGACATGCTGAGATAAATGCCAACACATGAGTGTCTGAGGAAGGAAAGGACAGGATGAGTTGAGTGTCATCAGCATAGCAGTGGTATGAAAACCCATGTGAGGATATGACTTCACCAAGAGAGCAGATATAGAGGGAGAACAGAAAAGACCCAGCACTGAGCTTTGTGGGACACCAGTGGAGAGCCTGCATGGGGCAGATCTGGATCCCCTCCCTGTCCCTACCTGATATGACCATCCATCCATCCAGGTAAAAAGCAAATAGTTGCCATGACGTTGTGAAGGGGATGAGAACTGATGACTGATCTTGATCAATGACTTACCTGATCTAGCAGCGTGAAGCTTCTCAGTACTTCTCAGCCACTTTGAAGCCAGA